>NW_020171830.1:2166320-2312183 GCF_003031525.2 Neophocaena asiaeorientalis asiaeorientalis
AAAAAAAAAAAAAAAAAAAAAAGCTTTCTTTTTGTTATATGTGACAAAAAGGATTATATCGGGATTATGTTTTGTTTGTTTTTATCAGCTGAAGAAAATAATGAGCAAAATGCTTCTATATCCTTTAGCTTGTATCTTACATATGGGCATTAAAATGTATTACAAAAGTTTCCATTTTAAGTTTGTTATTTGGTAGAATATCTCCCACAGCGTTTAACTTATTATTATTTGCTACAGACTCTTCCTAAAAGCAAGAGGTCACCCATTTTCTCCAGATGACTCATTAACTAAAGGCAAAGTAGAATAAAGTGTTCCAACTTGAAATACCAAAAACTAAATATCATCTCTTCTACAACATTAGAAAATTCAGCACCTCTCCTTAGTCTATAAGAGCAATCTTAAAGGGTCACCTTAACAAAACACATTTAGCACATTAGTTGATCAGCAAGAAGAAAAACCTGGAACAATGCAAAGCTTTTTTTTTTTTAAAGCATTCAGCAAAAAATGGAAAAACACTGCAAATTACCAAAAAAAATGAATCTTTTTCCTCATTCTTTAAGTAAAACACTTACCTCTTTCATAAAAGCATTTTAACACCTCAGAATATGAATACTGGTGTCACAAATACTAAAATTTATCAGCTGGTCCCTAGTGTAAATTGAAAGGCTTTTTCAGCCATTAAACAAATGAGACTCCAGTCATGGTTATTTCACTTGAAATTACTCTTCTGAGGAAGAATAATGAAATACACCATAAATCTTACAAAAATATTAAACCAAATTATTTTTTCTGGGTATTTACCTTGCATATAAAATAAAAATGTAAGGACTTCCCTGGTGGCGCAGTGGTTAAGAATCGGCCTGACAGTGCAGGGGACACGGGTTCAAGCCCTGGTCCGGGAAGATCCCACATGCCGAGGAGCAACAAAGCCCGTGCACCACAACTACTGAGCCTGCACTCTAGAGCCCGCGAGCCACACCTACTGAAGCCCGCGCGCCTAGAGCCTGTGCTCCACAACAGGAGAAGCCGCCACAGTGAGAAGCCCGTACACTGCAATGAAGAGTAGCCCCCACTCACCACAGCTAAAGAAAGCCTGCACGTAGCAATGAAGACCCAACGCAGCCATATATACATACATACATAAATTTTAAAAGTAAAATAAAATAAAAATGTAGGGACTTTCCTGGTGGTCCAGTGGGTAAGACTCCACGCTCCCAATGCAGGGGGCCCGGGTTCGATCCCTGGTTGGGGAACTAGATTCCACATGCATGCCACAACTAAGACTCTGCATGCCGCAACCAAGAAGTCTAAATGCCACAACTAAAATATCCTGCATGTCGCAAATAAAGATCCCGCGTGCCGCAATGTAGATCCCACATGCCGCAACTAAGATCCGGTGCAGCCAAAACACCTAACTAAATAATAAGTAAATATATATTTTTTAATTTTAAAAAAGTAAAATAAAATATAAAAAATAATATCTGAAATTACTAATCAACAGTACTGACAGCTTTTCAAATAAGCAAGAAGGAAAGCCAACAGAAGACCATAACACACACACACAGTAAGTCAAAGTAAAAACACAGAAGTCTGACAAACTGAACATAACTCTCAGAGACAAAGGAAAGAACTAAGGCCCTACCTGTACACATACTTTTTGTCTGTATGCAGTTTTAGTGACTAGTTGCTAAGTTCCTTTTTTAGACTAAGCTAGTGCTAGTTAAGTTTACTGTCACATGTACCCAAAAATCTTAATAGAATGTAAAAATACTATTTTAAGAAAGAGTAAACTACCAATTGTCCATATATTTATAGAAATGTATCAATTTTCAGGTATATGATGACATACATACTTTCCATCTTCTCTCTTTTTTCCACAAAGGAGAACTTTATTTCCTTTATTTTAGGGGAAGGGGACAGTTTTTTTTTTAAGCATCAAAATAAGATTCACTACAGGAGACAACTTCAGAGCCAAATTTTGAAAAGCGCCAATGTAAGAAAGTAAATTGACATTAACTTTCCTGAAGTACTCATCTTTCAAAACTGTAGTCCCACTTTTTTTCTTCCAGTTTTACTGAGATATAATTGACAAAAAGCACTGTATAAGTTTAAGGTGTACAGCGTAACAACTTGACTTACATACATCATGAAATGATTATCACAGTAAGTTAGTGACTATCCATCATCTCATATAGATACCAAATAAAAAGAAAAAATATTTTTTTTCCATGTGATGAAAACTCTTAGGATTTACTCTCTTAACAACTTTTGGGTATTAACATATGCGAAATTAATGTATTAATTATATTAATGTTATACATTACATCCCTAGTACTTACTTTTTTTTTTTTTCTCTTTTTTTTTTTTTTTTTTTGCAGTATGCGGGCCTCTCACTGTTGTGGCCTCTCCCGTTGCGGAGCACAGGCTCCGGACGTACAGGCTCAGTGGCCATGGCTCACGGGCCCAGCAGCTCCACGGCATGTGGGATCTTCCCGGACCGGGGCACGAACCCATGTCCCCTGCATCGGCAGGCGGACTCCCAACCACTGCGCCACCAGGGGAGCCCCAGTACTTACTTATCTTATAACTGGAAGTTTATACTTTTTGACTACCTTCATCCAATTCCCCCTCCCTAACACCCTCCTCCCACCTCCACCTCCGGTAATAACAAATCTGATCTCTTTTTCTATAACTTCGTTCATTTGTTTTTTACAGTACAATTGACCTACAACATTATGTTAGTTCCTGATACACAACATAGTGATTCAACAGTTCTATACACTACAAAATGATCACCACAGTCTAGTTACCATCTTACACAATACAAAGATATTATATTATTATTGGCTACATTCCCCACACTCTACATTTCATCCCCATGACTCATTTATTTTGTAACTGCAAGTCTGTAGTACCATTTTTAAAAGAAAAATTAGTTGGAAGAGAATACAAAATGGTAACAGAAATACTTTATTCATGGTGGAATTACTGATGATCTTTATATTTTTTGTTGTATTTTAATGTATTTTCCAAATTCTCAACAATCAGAAAGAAACATTACTTTTTAATTAAGAGTGTATTTTACATAATTTTAACCTTCATCGTGGTTCAACAGACACCCTTACTTATGCTTAATCTTCACATAACTTTGAGAAGTGTTTATTTAGTTCAATTCAACAAATGTTTATCAAACACTGACTATGTGTAAAGCAGAATGTCATTAAAAAAAGTGATATGCTATCAATTTACTTTCTTACATTGGCGCTTTTCAAAAAACTTGGCTCTGAAGTTGTCTCTTGCAGCGATAGTTCATGGAAGAAGCCATAGACCTCAGTGAATATATATGTATTTAGAGTGTGTGTGCGTGTGTGTGTATGTGTGTATATGTGTGTATGTGTGAGGCATGTTTGAGTTGCAATAAAGTTTAATCCAGGGCTTCCCTGGTGGCGCAGTGGTTGAGAGTCCGCCTGCCGATGCAGGGGACACGGGTTCGTGCCCCGGTCAGGGAAGATCCCACATGCCGTGGAGCGGCTAGGCCCGTGAGCCATGGCCCCTGAGCCTGCGCGTCCGGAGCCTGTGCTCCGCAACGGGAGAGGCCACAACAGTGAGAGGCCCGTGTACCGCAAAAAAAAAAGTTTAATCCAGGCATTATGCCACAACCTTATGGCTCAATTCAACAATGACGTGTAAACTGCTTCATTCTGATATTTTCATTTCCTACCTATTGACATAATTTTCAAAGTACTCACCATCCCCCAGTCTGAATGTTATGCTTGGAGATCCTAGTCTCTGCACTAAGGTAAAAAAGAGAGGAGAAAATTTTCTCCTCTTTTCCTGCCTTAGTCAGTTGCAATAGAGGCTTATAAAACATTACTTGTTTTTCATATAAATAATCTCTCAAATAATTTAAGGCCAACTAATTTCCATGGATATTAAAAGAAAAGAGAGGTAACCCTGTTACCCATTTTAGATCATATTTTCTACTATATTAGTTACAAAGGTTCCACTCCAGAGGTATCTAAAGAGATAACTTTAATGCAGCTCATCTTCACTGTAATATTTTAATAGTATATAAATTCTGGCAAAAAACAATGAGACTTTCAGGTAAATCCCTTTATAGTGAAGTTTTAAAAGTTTCCTTCTACATATTATGGTCACTTTTTTTCTTTTTCTTTTTTAAACCACAATAGTGACTTACATGACCTCCAGTAAGTTAGTTTTCAGTACTGGAGAAAATGAAAACTGGAAGTTCCTAAGCTGCTTAAACTCAAGAATTTCAATTAGATGGGCAAGTCCTAGAACTTCTATTGTGCCCCACACACACCCTTACCCCACCCAGGAACCTCAGTATAACTGGGCCCTAGGTATTTTATTTAGTTAAGGCTTGATAAATGAAAAGGTCTTAATGGCCACAGCTGTCCAGATGTTTTAAGAACACACTCCAATAAAAATTGAGAGACAATTTAGGAAGCAGCTTCCACAAATATTTATTCAGAGCCTATTAATGCCATCTACATTATGTACTATATAATATTAATATGCTTTATCTCAGATTGACACAACCACTCTCCCACACTGAATATAACCTGAGAAATCATTCCTCTCACTCACTTTTTTTTTTTTTTTTTTTTTTTTGCAGTACACGGGCCTCTCACTGTTGTGGCCTCTCCCGTTGCGGAGCACAGGCTCTGGACGCACAGGCTCAGCGGCCATGGCTCACAGGCCTAGCCGCTCCGCCGCATGTGGGATCTTCCCGGACCAGGGCACAAACCCGTGTCCCCTGCATCAGCAGGCAGACTCTCAACCACTGCGCCACCAGGGAAGCCCTCACTCACTTTTTATACCAAGTCTTTTGATTTCAGCTCCCAAATGGCC
Organism: Neophocaena asiaeorientalis asiaeorientalis; assembly: GCF_003031525.2. NCBI lineage: Eukaryota > Metazoa > Chordata > Mammalia > Artiodactyla > Phocoenidae > Neophocaena > Neophocaena asiaeorientalis. The sequence goes on from NW_020171830.1 coordinate 2,171,196, forward strand.
TTTAAATTCCACCTCTTTCCACTTCAACCTCACTGCCACATTTCAGGCCTCCATATTTCTTTCTTTCTTTTTTTTTTTTTTTTGCGATACGCGGGCCTCTCACTGCTGTGGCCTCTCCCGTTGCGGAGCACAGGCTGCGGACGCGCAGGCTCAGTGGCCATGGCTCACGGGCCCAGCCGCTCCGTGGCATGTGGGATCTTCCCAGACCGGGGCACGAACCCGTGTCCCCGGCATCGGCAGGCAGACTCTCACTGCCAATGCAGGGGACACGGCCCCCTCCATATTTCTTATTTGGGGTATTCCAACAGTCTAAGATGTCTTCATGATTGCAGAAAGGCCTTCGTCTAATCCATTCTCCATACTGTTTAATCAATTAACTCTCCTATTTAAAATCATTCCCATCACTTACTAAAAACAAATCTAAACGTTTTAGCAGGATTGACACTCACACACACACACACACACACACAACAGGCTGCATTTTAATATATATATAAAATGCAGCCTGGTTTAACATCTTTTATCTACTAAAGTCATTCTTGGTTCCCCAACTCATGTACTATGCTTCAGTCATACTGAGGTGTTCCCATAAAATGCTTTCTCAAGTCTCTGCATGTCTTTTGCAAAGGATGTTCACAGTATAACCATGCTACACACATACCTTCTTACCTATCACTTTCTTTGTCTAACTTCATACTTGTCTTTAAAGACTCAGCTTAAGACACCATCTTCTCTCTGAAGCCAGCCTTAACTGTTAATCTTCTAATCCTAGACTAGATATCCCTCCTTGATGCTCTTACAGGTACCTTTTCAAGTATTTATCATAACATTAATCACTTGTTTATTACTTAGAATTCACTGAGACTCAGTTTGCTCATCTGTAGAGCAACTAACAGTATCTACACTGAAGGACTATTACAAAGACAAGTTCAGGAAGTACCTGTTAAAGTTCCACTAAATGACAGATGTATTGTGACATTAATATTTTTTTTAAAGACAAATGCCTTAGCATTCATCTTCCTTACTCCAGCAGCTAATCCAGTATGTGGCAAAAAATAAGTGGCTGTACATTTGTAAAATGAATTAAATCCATGTTTAAGTGAATTCCCTGACAGTCCAGTGGTTAGGACTTGTCACTTTCACTGCCAGAGCCCGGGGTCAATCCCTGGCCACCCCCCCCCCAAAAAAAATCCATGTTTCAGAAAGACAACTTCTGTAGCACTACAGATGATGCAATTAAGGAAGTCCTGCAACAGACATTTCAGAAAGAAGAGAATCACTCTTATGATGTTTTCAAAACCAAATACATACCCCACAGAGACCTAGAGGATTTGGCACCTCAATTGAGAATTACTACTGAAGGGAGACTCTCTTAATTTAGGGGGGAAAGGGTTAGATAGAGATCTAATCCCTTATGTATTGTTGGGAGAGAAAAAGTGGAAAGAGAGAACCACTGGAGAAATAAAACCAGAGAGGAGAGGGCTACAGTACTTAATCCAAGAGATAATATGGGCAGTAAACATGAAAGTTGCAAACAGAGGTGAGATTTGCGATCCATTTCAGATGGTAATAACAGATGGTGAATAACCTACTTATGAAGGCTTAAGGGGAAGGATCAAAGATGGCTGAAAATGTCTACTATGACAAAATAAGTTAATCGTGATAAGTCAAAAAAGTAAGGCACACAAATTGACCCAGGTTTAGAAATTGGCTTGGTCAAAGGGGAGAGAGAATTGAAGATAATGGTAAGATGTAGTTGAAATAACTAACCATGCCACTCAGGCTAGATAAAGAGAATAAGGTGAAAATAGTCAGGAACTAATAAGGAAAATACAGAATCTTTTTTGTTAAAGCAGTTCTGGGCAGGGAGTAAGTTCAGAATGTGAAAAGAGGGTTGCTCAAGTGGAATGAACAAAATGGTAATTATAATAGAGGAGTTTAAGGAAGTGTGATGACTGGGACTGGAAATGTCATCCATATGGGAACTAAGAAGACAGCAGAAAAGAGAATATTTGTAAAACAGGTACCAAAGTTTTCAAAGAATGAAGGAGCCTAAAGGGGTGACACATATCAGAACCCCAAAAGCTTCCCAACCACCTCTCCTGGTAAGATCTAGTGTTTGCCTTATTCGCTCAAAGAAGTTAACTAAAGCTTCTTTCTGCTTCCTCTAACCTATCATCGCCTTCCAGAAGTCCCTGTTTTTTGATATTTTTTTCAATAAATATGTGACAGTCTGTCATAACCAGAAGAGCACATTCCACATCGGGTGACTTTCACATATTGTAAAACAAAAATTACAGCAAAAAAAAAAAAATCTGATTTTACACTGAACAATGCTCATTTAATAATCTTATACTAGAAGGTATCAATGAACAATTATTCATTCTACAGGTTTTATTAACAGAATGACTTAAATGAAAACAAGAAAAAACTTCACGTGTGTATGTGATACAACTGTGAACACTTCTGTAAAAATACATGTTCTCTAAGTGTTCTCTAAGAAACTTCAGCTATTCTTATTACCACCATACTATATCAATGGTTATTCTTACTACTATGTACAGCTTTAAAAGCAACAAAACAATTTCTTATTAAGGTGGTTAAATCCAACAAAGGAATAGAACTAAACCTTACAACTCTTAAAAGCTTAAGGGAATTACTACGATTAATGGCTGTTCATAATATTTTAGTACATTTTAAATGACCCAACTACTGTGTCTTTCCATAAGTACACTGGTATCACCATGCAATTCTAATCCATATGCTTAAACCTCTTTCACAGTTTACAGGAAGAAAGGAGTTTTGATTCACAAACAATGCCCTGTAGTCAAATGCACTCATGAGGTATTAATTTACAACTTCATCTGTGATCAGTTAAACTGCATGTGAAATCTTAAACATCCTTAAAAAGCTCACCACAAATAGTTCAATAAGAGATTTTTTGGTAACATTACTATAACAAAAAACATGTAAGATTAAATTCTATTGTAAAATAAAACCAAATGACACTTGCTTTTAAGGATAAGTCACAAACAAGACAATCTTTTAAACAGTCACCTTTTGCATTTAAATATTAATTAAAAATGTAACATCAGGGACTTCCCTGGTGGCGCAGTGGTTAAGAATCCGCCTGCCAATGCAGGGGACACGGGTTCGATCCGTAGTCCGGGAAGGTCCCACATGTCGCGGAGCAACTAAGCCCGTGCACTACAACTACTGAGCCTGCGCTCTAGAGTCCATGTGCCACAACTACTGAAGCCCACACGCTTAGAGCCTGTGCTCCGCAACAAGAGAAGCCTGCTGCAATGAGAAGACCACGCACTGCAATGAAGAGTAGCCCCCACTCGCCACAACTAGAGAAAGCCTGCGCGCAGCAATGAAGACGCAATGTAGCCAAAATTAATTAATTAAATTTTTTTTTTAAAGAAAAAATGTAACGTCAGTATGAAACACGTATGATCCCAAAGCTCTGGCAAGGCAAGTCACCAAAAAAAAAAAGCAACCAATTTCATGTAGAAAATGTACATATTTCAAGAAATAAGATGTTTCTTTAATCAGTCCTAGGAGTCAGATTTATTAAAACGTCAGGTCAACCTGAGTCACACCACAACAAAAGAATAAAATTACCAGTTTTACCAAACAATTAAAATGTCAAAGCCATACAAGTTATGGGCAAAGACAATACGAATGAAAGAATACAATATAAATTCCCAATTCCCAATTCAGCTTATTTGGCTGCGAGGGTGGGGGGTTGCGCCACGAACCTCTCAGAAACCTGCAGGGTTTTGTTTTATTTTGTTTTGTTTTGCAGTACGCGGGCCTCTCACTGTTGTGGCCTCTCCCGTTGCGGAGCACAGGCTCCGGACACACAGGCTCAGGGGCCATGGCTCACGGGTCCAGCCACTCCGCGGCATGTGGGATCCTCCCGACCGGGGCACGAAGCCGCGTCCCATGCATCAGCAGGCGGACTCTCAACCACTGCGCCACTAGGGAAGCCCAGCCTGCAGTTTTAAGCTTTAACATTTATGTAATTTGAACTTTAGAATGTTTATTTACTAAGGATTCTTTTTTTTAACTAGCTACAAGTAATGGTTATTCTGATTATTATTTTAAGACAATTAGAGGAGTTACCATCTCACATAAAAAGCACCAGAACTGGGGCTTCCCTGGTGGCGCAGTGGTTTGGGGTCCGCCTGCCGATGCAGGGGACACGGGTTCGTGCCCCGGTCCGGGAAGATCCCACGTGCCGCGGAGCGTCTGGGCCCGTGACCCATGGCCGCTGAGCCTGCGCTCCGCAACGGGAGAGGCCGCAGCGGTGAGAGGCCGGCCTAAAAAAAAAAAAAAAAAAAAAGAAGCACCAGAACTAGAGCAGCTCCAGGATTAGTTAATTTATGACTCAACATCATCATCATTGACCTTGGTTGTTTCTATGTGTTCTCTGTGCCATCCTTAGTGTGATGACTTTTGTCCTTTAATGGTCCAAGATAGCGGCAATAGTTACAGTTATCACTTTACCTAATATCCAAAGATCAGGAGAGAGACGGTCCCTTCCTTATGCATTACATTAAAAAAAAGAAAAAAAAAAGTGAAGAAAAACTTTCCCAATAAATTTCTTCAAGTGTCATTGGCCACTTGTTACTAAGTCAATCAAAAGGAATGAAATAACAATGATTAGCTTATGGGACTTCCCTGGAGGCGCAGTGGTTAAGAATCCGCATTCCAATGCAGGGAACACAGGTTGATCCCTGGTCAGGGAACAGATCCCACATGCATTCCGCAACTAAGAGTTTGCATGCCACAACTAAGGGGCCCTCCTGCTGCAACTAACACCAGGCACAACCAAAATAAATAATAAAATTTTAAAAATAAAAACAATGATTGGCTTAGACTAATTCAGATTCAGCCCCTGAAGGTAAAGAAAAACCTAGCTTCCCATAAAGCACATGGGCATCTGATAAGTGATAAAAACTAAGTATCAAAGCAACTGTATAAAAAGTAAAGCATCACATTAACACTATTTTCATACACTGCATATAATATACAAGAATCATTATTTCCTTTACATACTTCAAATGAACATTATATATAATATGGAAAACCCTCTTTGTAACTCTTAAAAATCTCAATTCTGATTAATTGAATAACTCACTAGAAAACTATAATGGAAAAAAAAAAAAAAGGTTCTGAAGCACCTAGGGGCAGGACAGGTATAAAGATGCAGATGTAGAGAATGGATTTGAGGACACCAGGAGGGGGAAGGGTAAGCTGGGACGAAGTGAGAGTGGCATGGACATACATACACTACCAAATGTAAAACAGATAGCTAGTGGGAAGCAGCTGCATAGTACAGGGAGATCAGCTCAGTGCTTTGTGACCACCTAGAGGGGTTGGATAGGGAGGATGGGAGGGAGATGCAAGAGGGAGGAGATATGGGGATATCTGTCTATGTATAGCTGATTCACTTTGTTATAAAGCAGAAAGTAACACACCATTGTAAAGCAATTATACTCCAATAAAGATGTTAAAAAAACAAACTATAATGCAATAATTTTCCATCTAAATTAAAAGAGACAAAATAAGATAAAAGCAATAATGTGTCATACTTTCAGGAAATAAAAAAGGAATTGAATACTTACATAAACTTCTGATTCCTCCTGAACCCCACTAAAACTATTCTCAAGGACAAAAATTACAGAAAAGGAAACAATGGTGACAAAAATTTGGACACTAGAGAACAGAGTGGGGGGGGGGGTAGTGATTCACTTAACAGACCCAAGGAAGTTAAATCAAACAACAGTGGGAAAAAGCAGAAGGAAACTGGGAGTAATCAAATTTACACTGCCATACTCCCTAAGGCACCACACTAGGTGGCACTGGGAATTTCTAGGAATGGGAGTGAAGGTAGGGCATAAAGGTTTGCTTAAGATCCCTCGCTGCACTCTGCACATCAGGGAACATGCCCTCTTTCTCAGCCATGCAGAAGACTAGAGGCCTATTTTCTAAAACAGACAGGAGGGTGCTGGAAACATACTGAAAACACAAGGATTAACCAAAAGTTGATATACTAAACTTTCAGACCTCCAATTTTCTTCTTCTTGGCTCCAGAAGGCAGGAAGTTGGAAAAGGAACCTTCCTATAATCAACCTAGTCTAAGAAATGGTCTAATGACATCAACATGGAATTCTGCTACAAAACAGCACAGCAGGTCATTTAACAGTGACCAACTCCAACCCAAGTACAGTTAGTATTGTCTTTCAATTTCCCACTCTTAAAAATAAAGAGGTGAATATTGCGAGACATCTGAAACTCTCCACTGTGAAAGACAAAAGCCAAAACAAACAAAAAATTTAAATAACAACTTGGAGGAAAGGGAGACCTACATTAGAAAAAAACCTTGATAAGTAACCTATCTTATCATTAAAATCCTCAGAGAGAAGATATTGCATCTATGAGACAAGAACAGATACTACTAAAAGAAAAGTATCAGAATAAATAAGAACACTTTGAAATCAAACATATGACAGTAAAAATCAAAATTTCTCAAAAAGTAAACAAAATTAGAAGAGAAAATTTAGAGGACCAATCCAAGATGTCCAATATCCAAATAACTGGAGTCCCCAACCAAAAAGAGAATAGAGAAAATAGGAATAAATCATATAAATGATTCAAGAACATTTCTCGGAACTCCAGGACATGATCCACATCAAAAGAATCCACCACCAATGTGTCCAGCAAAATGGATGAAAAGAGATTCATACAAAGACATTATCAGGACAAAGAGCCTAAAGGCTTTCTGCAGAAAAAAAAAAAAGTGTTCTGAACAAAGGATAAAGAATCAGAATGGCATCGGATTTCACCACAGCAACACTGAAAACTAGAAGATAATGGAGCATTGCCTTGAAAACACAAAGGCAATTTTGGCAAAATATACACTTACTGAGATTTAGAATAGCTTTGCACCAAAAATGCTCGCTTCGAGTAAGCTGGTTTTACAATAGCCAGTACTCCAAGAAAGCAGTAAGAGCACTCAAATCTCGGCAACTCTAAATATTTCTTTTTTTTTTTTTTTTTTTTTTTTTTTTTTTTTTGCGGTATGTGGGCCTCTCACTGTTGTGGCCTCTCCTGATGCGGAGCACCAGGCTCCAGACACGCAGGCTCAGCGGCCGTGGCTCACGGGCCCAGCCGCTCCGCGGCATGTGGGATCCTTCCAGACCGGGGCACGAACCCGTGTCCCCTGCATCGGCAGGCAGACTCTCAACCACTGCGCCACCAGGGAAGCCCCTCTAAATATTTCAATTCCATGCAGAGAACAAGAAAAGTGGAGCTGTGGTTTAATGTAGGATGCTCCCAAGTCTATTAGAAACTTCTGACTAGAACTTCTAACGTTCATGGAACACTCTGTTCCTCCTACTGGAAATCATGCAACATTAAGGATAATGAAAACAGCACCTTATTTTCAGTAAAAGTAGGAGACAAATACTACTGCAAATTAATAAGAAAAAGATGGAGTAATCAATGATGGTATGGAACAACTAAAAGTACACACTGTAAGCTGTCAAAAGCAACTGCCATGCAGTAGGAAGGAAAGCACAAAGTGTGGCAAGGCAGTTCACTGGTGGAAATTCCCTGAAACGAGTTTGTGAAAATATACTTTTTGAAGGTGGGAGGGGTACCATGAAATGCATAACATACCATTAATTTACTAAGTTAGAAATAAAACAAGAAAGTCTATTATCACCATTTACCATCATACTAGAATACTAGCCAACACCATTAAACAAAATGAAGGAAATTGGAGGTATAAATATTGGAATATGTTGTTGCATAGTTTAAAATAATTGCATAGCTAAAAAAAATTCAAAAAGAACTAACAGAAAACTTACGAACAATAAGAGAATGTAGTGGGACTTCCCTGGTGGTCCAGTGGTAAAGAATCCACCTTCCAGTGCAGGGGACACGGGTTTGATCCCTGGTCGGGGAGCTAGGATCCCACATTCCACAGGGCAACTAAGCCCACGCACCACAGCTACTGAGCCTGTGCTCTACAGCCCACGAGCCACAACTATTGAAGGCCTCGCACCACAACTACTGAAGCCCGTGCGCCTACAGCCCATGCTCTGCGACGAGAAGCCACCGCAATGAGAAGCCAGCACACCGCAACGAAGAGTAGCCCCCGCTTGCCGCCAACTAAAAAGAAAGGCCACGAAGACCCAATGTAGCCAAAAATAAAGAAAGAAATTTATTTTAAAAAAGCATAAGGACATCTAACTTTCTAATGTAAAAAGAGGAAAAGGATATACTGGTCAAATGTTAATGAAGAGAAATAAGTTTAACTGTAACTATTATCAGATAAACTTTACAATAAAGATATCAATTAGGATAGAAAGGGTCACTACATAATGGTTTTTCAAAAGCTCAGTTTACAAGGAAGAATAGTAATTCTAAAAGTATATGGCACCTAATAAAATGGTCAACTATATTAAACAAAAATAAAACAATCTGAAAAAGAAATTTGCAAATCTAGCATCACAGTAGATTTCTACATACGTCTTTCCATTATTGATCAGTCAAGCATATAAACAAGTACACACACACACACATATGCGAGAAATAATAAGACCACGGGCTTCCCTGGTGGCACAGTGGTTGAGAGTCCGCCTGCCGATGCAGGGGACACGGGTTCATGCCCCGGTCTGGGAGGATCCCACATGCCACGGAGTGGCTGTGCCCGTGAGCCATGGCCGCTGAGCCTGAGTAGATCATACAATGATATATGGAATTTTTCATCCAACAATTAGAGAATGTATATCCTTATCAAGTATACATAAAACATTACAAAAGTAATTGTATACTGGAACATAAGACAGATTACAAAAATTTCTAAGAGCAAATATCCCATGTAACTTGTTCTGTAACTACAATTTGGAATTAAATTAAAAAACAAATAGATAACTTCTTTAAAGCCCATTTTTCAAAATTTAAAAGATTCCCAATTAAAGAGTCAAAAAGAAATTAAGGGAAATTTAAAATACTTAGAAATGAATGATAATTACAACACTATGTCTCAAAATGCAGATGATACCACACTAAAGGTGTACTGAGAAAAAAGTATAGCCTGAATTGCAAATCTTAGAAAAGGAAAAAAAAATAAATCTGTAAATGTATAAACCAAGTGTTCACTGATATTAGAAAAAGAACAACAGATAAGCCAAAGAAAGTAAAAAGAAGGAAATAAGAGCACAAATCAAGGAAACAGAAAGCAAAGGTACAACAGAGATCAACTTAGAAAACACACACATGTATAACTACAGAAACAACAGAGATTCAACAGATACAAGTTTGTGGTCAACAGCAAGCAAGCAAATGGGACCTCAGTCCTACAACTCCAAGTAACTGAACTCAGCAAACAACTTGAATGAGCGTGGAAGCATTCACCCCTAGAGACCCCAGAAAGGAATGCTGTCCTGCCAACATTTTGATTTCAGTCTGATGAAACCTGAAGCAGAGAACCAGTTCAGTGAGATACACTGCACCTACTTCTGACTTATAGAGCTATGAAATAATAAATGGGTGTTGTTTTAAGCTGCTAAATTAGTGGCAATTTGTATGGCAGCAACAGAAAACTAATATACCATCCTTGCTTGACAGTTAATTGCTGCTCCCTAGGGTTTACTATTCCGGGATCCCATCTTCTCCCTTGCTACTAAAGAGTCCAGTTTTGTAAAGGCATCTTCTACCATCAGCCTCCATCTACAGTAAACAGCCACTTGAGGCTTCTCTATGATGCTGGTGCCCCCTCATTATTGTATTTCCTTGTGCATTATTGATAAACAGAGTGTTTTTCCAGTCTCATAAAGTAGGTCCATTCTAGCATGCTCACTTCTCTGAGCCTGTTGATCCCTTGCCCCACTGTCTGCCATGCAGCTCCCACACATCTACTTCAATTAACATGGGCCATCACTTTTCCCAAGCTTCCAAGAGCCACTACGGCAGCATATTAGAACCAGCTAAAATGGCTTTTGCCAGGGTGCTTATATTGCTACGTCATTGGAGAATGCTCCCTTCTTAACAGAGCTCTGGCTTACATGTTAACCAAAATCAGAGGTTCACAATATTTAGTTTGACACTGAATCCAAAAAAATCAAAAGCCTTTCCTCCTTAATTCCTTGATAAAAAAGACCTATAGTTTTCAATCTAGCTTTAAGAATAGCATGAAAGCTGCAGACCCTTTCAGAATGATACACACACACACACACACACACACACACACACACACACAAATTTGCATAAATTTTATTAAAGATTCAAGGACAACATGATGCCCATACATCTCCCTGTTGCAACCAAGATTCTCTAAAATCAGACACTGAAAATAGTTTGGAGTAAAAGATGTTTACTAGGGATCATTCCTGTGAAAGGAAGGGGGTGGGGGGGAGGGGGAGAAGCAGGATTGCAGAGAGATAGAGAAGTCAAATTACAATATAGACCTCACAAAGCCTCAGGAAACCTGACAGGGATCTCTGGAGGTAATTATTTGTCAGAGTTGTCTCAGGTATGAACAAAAAGGTTGGGCCTTTATACCTCTGCCTTGCTCAGCTGCATGATGAGAGGTGCCCTGAGAAAGGCACGACCTTAGGCAAGGAGGCTGTCTCTACCAGAAGCTAACCTTGAAGGAGCTGACAGCTGAAGCCTTTCTGATTACCTTCTTCTGAACATCTGGGCTGTAATTCTTCCTTGAAGAAGCATCTGGGCTGCATAGCTCCATGTCTACCATGCTTCCACTTAGGAACCCATTTCATCCATTCTGAAAATCCTCTCCTTCTTCCACTTTACTCCCTTCTCCTCTTTTCTACTTCTAATTATACTCCTGTGCTTGTTTAAGGCAAAAGCCCAAGCAGAGAAGCTCTGAACTGTAAAGACCTCACAAGAGGTACACCACAGACTGTGGGCAAACTGAAGTTGCATATGGGTAGAAGGAGCAACAGGAGGCCCTACTGACCTAAGTTTATTTGTAAATTGTTAGCTAAGCCTGTAAATGAAATAAGTAATTACATAAGAATAGTTGACAAAATGATCTAACAGCAAACTTCTGAAAGCAGAAAACTTTTCCACTAAACCCAACTAGAATTAAACACAGGATGGCTTATAATTTATCCATCACAACAAGGAACAGTAAAATATCACTATTTGGAGGCATAAAATTAAGCATTTATAATACTATCTTTTAATTATAATGAGAATTAGAAATTAAGGCATTTTTAAATGATTTCATCTTATAACACTTAAATATAACCTTCTTTCTTACAACAATATTTAAGGTCCTACTGTGTGCCAGCCACTCCTAGAAGCAGAATATATATAGAAGTCAATTGGCAGAGCTCCTACCTTCAAGGAGCTTATACTTGAGACACATAATAAACAAGGAAACAAAGTCACTTCAGATATCCGTAAGTGCTATGAGAAGTGTCATTTAAACTGAGAACTGAAGGAAGCCCAAAAATACCAAAAGGAAGAGTATTCCAGAAAAAGGAAACATATGCAAAGGTCCCAATGTAGGAATCAGCAGCTGTTCAAGAAACAAAACAAAGATCAGCATCATTGAAGCATTGTGAGCAAGAGTGCTCTTAAGTGAGGTAAGAGTTATACTCAAAGTGTCTGTCAGGATCAACCATTCTTCCTCCTACTTAATCTGTTGTTTATTGTTAAACAATTATGTAAATACTTGAGACTGAAAGCTGATAAGCCAGCACTTTCAGATCTTGCCAGATCTCATATCTCTTGCAAGAAAAATTAATTTTACATGTAACATTAAGTAATGCAAACTATATTAGTGACACTTCCCTTTTATGCAAATATCTACATGTATTTTGACTGAGTTAAAGACAGTAAACAAATCACCTACTCTTCATAAGTATATTCTGCATAATTAAGGTTTCCCTACATGTTAAACCTCCGCAAATAATTTAGTATCAATGGATTTACAGTATAGTTGAGTTCTACTCAGGAAAAGCAAGTATTTATTTGCTGGACATAACAAAGGGAAGTTTAAGCTAATATGACAGTGCCAAGAAGCTTTGTCATACCAAATAATTAGTTTTGATAAACACTATTAAGAAAGAAAAACAAACGATATACTTAAAAGAAAACTGCCTTAAAACATACCTGATAAAAGTGTAAAACAGAAATACTTTTAATCTCTAAGCATGAAAACATAAATATTAAATTGTTTAACAAGTAGTGTTAAGAGCTAAAATTTCCAACATTAGAAATGACAATTACTGCAAGATATTAACCAAGGTCTGTTTTGTCTCCATGCCTCAGCTGAACAACTGCCAGTCTGGAGGTACTAAAATCCCCCACAACTTGATATTGGGGTGAATCTATGTTATACTAAGAAAAGATCTCAATACAGAAGCCCGTATATGTTAAGTAGGTTAAATCCCATTTGTTTCTTAATCAAACATGTCCAGCTCCTATATAGAGCCCTGTCAAACAGAAGAATACATTGTTATCCTCTATTCCTAACTTGCTGGTACATGTACTCTAATTTGGTCTCTTTCTCCAAAATATTCCAGTTTTGTTCACAGTAAAAATTGGTCATGACATAATTTCTCTCTTCTTGATGATTTCTGCACAAGTGTCATATGAAACTTTTTAGCAGCTATGGTATCCACAATTACTGCCTCGCCACTTACTTGGGTATCACATAAATTTAAAGGACCTTAACCCTAAAGGACTCTCCGTGGCTGTGACAAATCTGATTAGCAGCACTCACAAACCGTGTTGGACTTCAAATTCTCTAACTCTTAGTCTTTTAACATAAAATCAATAGACATCTAATATTAACTCCCAAACTTTACTGTAAACTAAAAAGAATTTCTACCAATGCCTCATAGTGATTATTTTAAATTGTGTAGGCTAGCAGATCTCACAAGTGTGGTCCATGGACCACAGGAGTCCCTACAATTCTTTCAGAGAATCCACAGGTTAAGATTATTTTCCTTTTATAACTTATTCTTGCATGATTATATAGCAAAGTTTTGCAGAGGCTACATAAGTGATGACATCACTCGGGTGGCTAATGGAATGAATGATTATGTATTTGTGTTCCATTTTGTTTTGAGAAGATTTTAACGTAATACAGCTAGGATGTTAATACGTGCATTTTCAAAGATTAACTAATAAATTTGTTCTTGCTACTTCTATAAGGTGCTCTTACTAGCTATACCTGCTATAATCTCGGTGTGAGGCCATTATTTCATCCGTATACTTCAATCAAAACAATATATTGAAAGAGACTGAATGTACAAGATGAAAATCCACCTGCTTCTATTATGACATATTATTATGTCAGACATTAAAAAGATTAGCAAAATTGTAAAACAAAAAAAAGTAAAACAATACCAATCTTTTTATACTATTTTCTGTTTGGAAAATATAATCATTTTTCACAAAAATATGTCACTTATGTTAACGTATAATGGGTTTATTACAGCTATCTTTAAATGTATTAATAAGTAATTTAAATGTCTTCATGTTAGTTTCTGATATGGTAAATATCAAGAGATATAACCAAGAAGCAAGAGCTCTCTGGGGCACAGGCACACTACTTTTCACATATTTAATCACTGGCTTTGTCTTCAAAATAATTCCTGTTGTTGCACAAACTGATTTTTCACCTTCCTTTTTTTTTTAATTTATTTATTTTATTTATTTATTTTTGCCTGCATTGGGTCTTTGTTGCTATGCGCGGGCTTTCTCTAGTTGTGGACAGCGGGGGCTACTCTTCGTTGCAGAGTGCGGGCTTCTCATTGTGGTGGCTTCTCTTGTTGCAGAGCACGGGCTCTAAGCGTGCAGGATTCAGTAGTTGTGGCATGTGGGCTCAGTAGTTGTGGCTCACGGACTCTAGAGCACAGGCTCAGTGGTTGTGGCACACGGGCTCAGTAGTTGTGGTACACAGGCTTAGTTGCTCTGCAGCATGTGGGATCTTCCCAGACCAGGGCTCAAACCCGTGCCCCTGCATTGGCAGGCGGATTCTTAACCACTGCGCCACCGAGGAAGCCCTCACCATTTTCAATTAAAAAAATTTTCTCTATTTATAATTACCATCAGATTGATACCTCTCTCCTTATTAGCACTTCATATTTTTACTGCTTTTATATATACTTAGTACAGTGTTTTAAAAAATAAACTGCAATTAAGACACAAACAAATAATAAACACAATAACCAACAATAAAATGATGGGCCACATCAGTTTACAACATCCTTTGATCTGATGTGGCTTTATTTTTTGTTGCAAAATTTTATATACTGAAATATTTATATATTTGACATTGATATTTGTCACTTCTGAATAAAAGATTTCAGTATAACACAGTTTATTGCTAACCACATTTACCACTATGTTATACTATAAAGAAAATAATTAGTTCTATGCCATCACTATCAAGAGTTTTATGTGTATTGCTAGTTATTAGAAATGTAGGTTACCAAATATCTAATGTTCAAATACTTCAAAAACCATTAGAGGTTCTTTTCTTGAGACTACACACCAGTTAACCTAAATGGATTATAAAAGCCATACAGTTGGTGAAAAAATATTATGATAAATATAAGCAATATTTTCTAATAAAGATTAATGGTAGTTGAAAATTAGTGTTACGTTTAAAATACATTTCTGAATACTGCACACAGCAATGAGGCACCTTAATTAAAAAGACAAGTTTAAACCATAATCATTCATCTTTCTCTCTTGCTGCCAACTTCCTTCTATTCTTCAAACACATGAAACGGTTTATGTTATTTCCCCAAACAATGAAAACATTTATCATAATTTCACTATATTTATTGCTATCTTTAAAGATAATTAATATTTCCCAACATAGATTAATCACAAAAATCTTCATGAGCTAAATCTGCACATTCAATACAAATATAAAAATACAGGTAAGTAGGGGCTTCCCTGGTGGCGCAGTGGTTAAGAATCCGCCTGCCAACGCAGGGGACATGGGTTCGAGACCCGGTCCAAGAAGATCCCACATGCCGCAGAGCAACTAAGCCCGTGTGCCACACATGCCACAACTACTGAGCCTGCACTCTAGAGCCCGTGAGCCACAACTACTGAGCCCACGTGCGACAACTACTGAAGCCTGCATGCCTAGAGCCCATCTCTGCAACGAAAGAAGCCATCAAAACGAGAAGCCCGCACACCGCCACGAAGAGTAGCCCCCGCTCACTAGAGAAAGCCTGCACGCAGCAACAAAGACCCAACGCAGCCAAAAATAAATAAATAAATTTATACATATAAAAAAAATACAGGTAAGTCATGAACAGGATGGCATCTATCAACTATCATTTTAATCACTGAAAGTGGTAATCAATAAATTACATTAAGAATTCAGAAATTTATCATTAAAAGTTACTACACTTATAATATTTACTGATTATAGACTAATATGAGATACACATTAAGTGTTGATTAAACCTAAAAGTGTCTGGCTAATAGCCATGCTTAGAGGTAAACAAACATTTCTGGAATATCTAATATATTCCAGGCACTCGGCTAGGTATGAGGAAATAAGGAAATGGATTCTGAGAAGTTGCACAACTAGCAGAAATGGGATTAAAGTAAAAACAAACTCTAGCAAAATAAAATCAAAGGAATGAAAACAGTTTTAAAAACAACCTTCTTAATGAAATGACTGTCATTTTACAACCATTCTTTATTCCCATAACAAGGTTCAAATTTGCTTTTGAGAAACCATCCCTCCAACACTCTTAATTCCTAAATTTCCAAGAGTGCTAATTCTATCTCCAATCACAGGAGCAGATATGTAGCCCAAGCCAAGCCAAACAGACTTAACACGACCTAAAGCTACAACTTTTCTTGGAGCCATTAGATGCAAAAACATGAGAAGGATATAAACCTATAGCTGCTGAGAGCTACCCTACCTCCAGGAGATGAGAGCCTATTCGCAAAAGGAGCCAATACCAAGAGAAACACAGCTAACAGTTGAAGAGGGTCCAAAAATATTATTTAAACCACTGGGTCAAGCTTCACCTGAAATCAGCAAAGCCATATGATCTTTTAAATTACATGACCCAATAAATTTCCATTTGCTTAAGCCAGTCTGAATTGGGGGTTTCTGTCACTTGTTCAATGCATGTTTCAATAAAAACTTAGTGGTGTAAATCACCAACAGAAATCAAATAATGCATTTAATTATTCTCAATCTGGAATCTTAAAAGAAATTAACAGGAATCAACAAACTATTTTCAGTATTTCAAAAAGTTTAATGGAGTTGTACACCAATCCGAAATAAGGTCACTAAACCTTATTAAAACACCACATTCCTTCTGACTTCATCATCTCAATATGAAAACCTGTTGGTTTACCATGAATTCTAAATAGAAGTACATTTTTATATATAATCTTTAATTTAAAATTAGAAACAAATGATTGTCCACCAAATAAACTATTTAAAAAGTAACAAACTGCTTTAAAACAAAATTTTTCAAAATGATCACTGGAGGAGAAAATATCAAGAACTATCATATTACTTTGAAATATACTCAATAAAACAATTCACACTTTAATATACAAGCAATTCCTGACTAACCTTTTAATTTGTGACTGCCTTTCTATCTTTCTACCCTGAGGCTATTCAGGCTCCAGAGAGATCAAATAAGCAGTTTAGACTAATGGCACCACCTAGTGTCCTGCACTGGTCACCATCTGAGACTCACTGTCTTCTACTTCCCTTTGCACCTAAAGCAAAGGCTAGTCTCCTATTGTTGTTCTGTATTTAATAACTATTCCAAAGTCCATTGCTTTATTATTCATATGTACATACATGTTATCCTAAGCCTCCCCTCATCCTTCTCTCAATAATTGTCCAGTTACTTTAGGAACAACTGTTTAGAATGCCCATTACCTTTGCCAGGCACTTGGTGTTTAATGTAGGTCATCATCACAAGTACTCTGTAAAGTCACTACTCTGAGTATCCCATTCACATGCCCAAGATCACAAATCACTGGACAGACAGTAAGACTCCAAAACCCATTTGCTTAATTACTACTCCTAAGACCCATGTTGCTTTTTGTTAATTCTCCTTTTCATACTATGACCAAACCAGAAACTCCATTTATAAAACTGGTAACAAGTGATTCATCTGTGTATCAGAAGAAAACAAAAGGCACTAAAAGTGAAAATTAGATTTTAAAAAATTTAATCTACCACTTTAAAGTCTAGAAGTTCTGACTTTCAAAATGTTATCTTTTTTTTCCCCAATCCTCAAAAATTAAGCCAAGCTTTCCTCAAATACCATCACAAGTTTTTGTTCACTTCTGTTGGTTATACTAATATCATTTTCTAATATTTTGTATTATGAATTATAATCCTCCATCTTAACATCAGTTAAATCAACTCTGGGATCTGAAGGACTTAGACTTAACCACTATTGTTCTTTTAAGAAAATTAAAATGAAATATTGGTATAGGGATAAGTGGACAAATGAAACAGATTAAAACCCAGAAACAGACTCACACATATTTATAAACTCAATATATGACAGTGGACTGTTCAAAAAATTATGCCAGAACAAATGGTTATACATATACAAAGAAATTCAGTCTCAAACTCTACCTTACACCATACACGAAAATTATATTCAAATGGATGAAAGATCAAACTCTGTAGAGCATATATCGGAAATTCTTTGACCTGGAGGTAGGAAGGAATTTCTTAAACAAAGCATAAGAACATAAAGCATAAAAGAAAAAGACTGGTAAATTTAGTTACATCAAATTATAAAACTTACATGAAACAAAAGATACCACAAAGACAAGTCACACACAGGGCACAGATAGATATATGTAACAAATACAATCAAAGAATGAGCATCCATAAAATACAAAAATATAAAAATTAGTAATTTTAAGTATTACAGCAGAAAAAAGAAAGTGAGCAAAGGACACTAAGAGGCAATCACAAAACAGGAATCTTTAGGCAAATATACATGTAGGAAAATATGCTCAACCTCACCAGACATTTTTAAAGTGCATGTGAAAACCACAATGAGACACATTTCACATTTATCAAAATACAAATAAATTAAAATTTCTATTGAGAGCAATTCTTTGCACGACAGTTGAGAAAGGGAATGCTCAGATGCTGTTGGCAAGAACAATTCAGCATCATGTAGTAAAGTGCAAGATGTGCACAACCAACAATTTTACACACAGGTATAAATCTGTGGCAGCACTGTCCTACAGAGCTTTCTGGAAAAATGGAAATATTCTGCATCTACAATACCCAGTACATTAGCTGCTAGCTACATATGGCTTCTGAGCACTTGAAATGTGTCTAGTGCAACTGAGGAACTTAATTTTATTAAGTTTTAATTAATTTAAATTTAAATATCCACATGTGACTAGTAGCTACTGTAGTGGACAGTACAGTCCTAGAGAATCATTCACATATGCATACATAATATAAGAACCTTAAATGCAGCAGTTTCTAAAACTGAAAAACTTTTAAAGTCCTCAACCAGAGTATAAATTGTGACACATTCATACAGTACTATATAGAAAATAAATATTTTATAACATATATATTCATAAAATATACTATACAACATACAAATAATATTTTAACATATATAAATCTCAAAATATAATACTGCACAAAAAAAACCCATGAAGGACAGACACAGTAAAATAGTATTTACATAATGTTTTAGAACCTTCAAATCAACCTCTGATATTGTTTATGAATATATATTCACTTTAAGCATTAAGAAATGTATTACAACAAAAAACATGTAAAACAGCTAAAAATACCAGTGACCTGGGATAAGAGGGAGAAAGGGATTGCAGACTGGTATATACAAAGTCCTAACTGTATCTGTATCTGTTTTGTTCCCCCTCGCTGCCACACTCAAAACCGTCAACAAACATAGCACAGTGTTATGATATTGGGTACATAGGTGCATGTTTCAGTATTGTTAAATTCTTCTGTACACTAAAAATATTTCATAAGGAAAATCTAAAAGCAAGAAAATCCATGCTACCAACTGCAGAACACAACCACATGACAGTCTGAGAGTTCCTGTTTAATTTCTTCCCATCTCATTCAGCTTACTAACATTCATCACTAAACACAATGAAATCAAATTTGTGAAGGCCTAAAACACCCAATTGTATTTTCACAATGAAGCGTAGCCTGTTACTAAAAATGTTCTCTATGTCCTAGCTAAAGCACTAAAAAGGCAAGGTTTCTGTTTTTCTTATGACTTTTTGACTTCTTATTCAATTCCCTGTGTAGTATTTGCAGAAATCAAGTATTTCAGCATGAAAACAAAACAAAACAAAAAACTTTGTTACATAAGAATTACCCTTGGAATAATTCATAGGTTCATAAACCAGGTCATTTAGCCATTAGGTCAACTATAAGCTATGTTTTGAATAACACTTAATCTACTTTGTTGAATGCCTTATTAAATGTTTTATGTTTTGCAACAATTGAGAAACTCATAAGGATCACATATTAGGTCTTTCTACCAAGACACTCTGCTCTCTCCTAGCTTTAAAAGTCAAAACCTAAGAAATGTATTTATGAAAATACAAACAAGCAAATATGACATTCCACTTTAAAGCAAGTCTGTGTCCGATTCAAGTTTTCCTGAATTATTCAATCCTTCTATTGTCAAGAAGCACAAACTACATGTTTTATCAATTAGACTCCTACCAATCCCTAGGACTGTATGTTCCATGAGATCAAGTATAGTGTTACTATAAGTGACTTAATGAATAAATGAATAATCAATGAATGAAACTATCTATGATCAGTATCAAATGTGTTCCATGTTGGTTTGTTACGCTTCATGACTTGGTAGGACAAAATAATATGAAAAACTGAAAATAAACATGTCTGAAAAAGTAATTCTACATGTTGGAGCTTCACACCAGAATATGAGTAGGAGAATCTCAAAACTTCTCCTTCTCACTGCCTTCTGCCCCCCACCCCTCCACCTCTCAGAGGAAGCACTGATAAACAGGGTGAAAGCACAATCCCGATTTTAAGGTTAAAATCTCGTGTTTTACAGCCAGGTCTTCTGTCAGTGCTCCATTTTGCTGGTACATTTAAACTTGGGAACAATCCCTCTGTCTGAAAAATGACAAAGCCAGGAGAAAGGCTTGGAATGGATGGTTTAGGCCAGCAACTCTCACCCTAAAGGAAAAGAGATCTTTTCCTTGCCCCATTAACACTTAAACAGATTCTCTCATGATGTTTCCCCCATTAGAATGTTAATACCAATAACAGGTTATAAATATAAAAGAAAATGGCCCAAAAGGTCTGCCTGCAGACTGAGTACAATTGGCAAAATATATAATTATAAATGGCCAATAAAACAAAAATGTTCTCAACCTCAGCAACAATCAGGGGAAAGAAAGCTTATTAGAACTGATAAATGTCATATTTTCACCTGTCACATTGGCAGCATGTGTAAATAAACACCATTATATTCTATCATAAGTGATACAACTTTTATGAAAGACAATTTGGCATCTCTCAAGAGTTAGAACGTGTATCCTTTTAAGTTATATCTTATTTAAAAACTGACACAATTGTGTAAAAATACATGCAAGAAGATAATAAATGTACTTTTGGTAATGAAAAACTAAAAAAAACCAGTGTTCAGTAACAGAAAACTGGTTAATAAAGATAATTTACAGTTCTACAGAGAAAGAACACAGAAAATGGTAGAGAGGAAATTACCAAAAATGTTTAACAAAAATGGCAGGAAGGAGACCTCCCTGGTGGTCCAGTGGTTAACAATCTGCCTTTCAATACAGGGGGCGTGGGTTCAATCCCTGGGTGGGTAACTAAAATCCCACATGCTGTGCAGCACAGCCAAAAAAAAAAAAAAGGGAGAAAGGACATTAAAGTTTTTGGATAGTAAGGGCCTATCAAATGCTCCTAAGAAAAATCACATAAAGATATTTCAGAATACCAGAGGGAAAGAAAAGATTCTATCAAAATGTTTCCTAAGAGAAAAAGCAGGTCATGTATAGAAGCTCACAAGCAACACTAGCTACTAATGAAGCAAGGCCTTCAAATTTCTGAGGAAAAATTGCTTTCAACCTACAATTCCATACCTAGTTGAAATACCAATCTAATGTGGAGAAAGAATGAAGACATTTAAGACTTCCAAGTCCTCAAAAAAATTTTTTCTCACACATTCTTTCTTTAGAAATCTTCAAAAGATATGCTTCAGTAAAATGAGAGAATAAACTAATAAGGGAGAAAACAACCAAAAAAGCAAATTATCCAACAAAAGAAAGTCAGAGGATCAGGATCAGGGCTGTGGAAATTGGGAAAAAAAGATTGAAGCAAAACATCAGGTTGAGGGAGAGAAAGCTCTAAGGGAAAAAAAAACCTGAGCTTTTAGAACTACACTTAAACACAAAAAATTGAGCAGTGCCTAAGAGATCTGTTGAAACAGAGGGGAAAACTAGCAAATTAGTCCACAGGAAACTAAGCAAATGAATAAGCAAGGCAATAAACCATACAGGAGGTGGAAAGGACACAAACATTTGCTTAAGTTAATGGATATAATAGTGCATTAGTTATTCAATGCTTACAAGGTCATTACAATGTAAATATTAACTACAGATTACTCACAGATTTAACCAAAATTATTGGGTTTTTTTTCTTTTTTTTTGCGGTACGCGGGCCTCTCATTGCTGTGGCCTCTCCCGTCGCGGAGCACAGGCTCCGGACGCACAGGCTCAGCGGCCATGCCTCACAGGCCCAGCCACTCCGCGGCATGTGGGATCTTCCTGGACCAGGGCACGAACCTGTGTCCCCTGCATCAGCAAGCGGACTCTCATCCACTGCGCCACCAGGGAAGCCCTAT
Organism: Neophocaena asiaeorientalis asiaeorientalis; assembly: GCF_003031525.2. Taxonomy (NCBI): domain Eukaryota; kingdom Metazoa; phylum Chordata; class Mammalia; order Artiodactyla; family Phocoenidae; genus Neophocaena; species Neophocaena asiaeorientalis. Next base: position 2,193,119 of record NW_020171830.1, read on the forward strand.
ATATATTTTTTAAACTGGAGGAGTAGGTGCATAATATGATCCAAATCACAAACTGCCATAAAAAGCTCAATAGATTACATCTAAAATTGGTTAATCAAGAAAAGCAGAATAACCATATTATTTAGAAATAAAGTGGTATAATAAGGAAGAAATTAATAGCATTAAAAGCGGTCGCTTGTAGAAAACTGAGGGGAAGGTAGGAAACTGCTATATTTTATTGTAAACCTTTTGGCACTAATCAGTTTTTTACCTATACGAAAGAATTATTTTTTTTTAAGGGTATCCAGTTTTCTTTCTTTTTTAAAAAAAATTAATTAATTTTATTTATTTTTTGGCTGCATTGGGTCTTCGTTGCTGTGAGCAGGCTTTCTCTAGTTGTGGCGAGCGGGGGCTACTCTTTGTTGCTGTGCCCAGGCTTCTCATTTTGGTGGCTTCTCTTGTTGCGGAGCACGGGGTCTAGGCACGGGGGCTTCAGTAGTTGTGGCACACGGGCTCAGTAGTTGTGGCTCAACGGGCTCTAGAGTTCAGGCTCAGTAGTTGTGGTGCACAGACTTAGTTGCTCCGTGGCATGTGGGATCTTCCCAGACCAGGGTTCGAACCCGTGTTCCCTGCATTGGCAGGAGGATTCTTAACCACTGTGCCACCAGGGAAGGCCAAGAATTATTTTAATACAAAAATATTCTTAATATTGATATTATCAACTTTGATAATGATAAAATTAAAAGAAGCTGAGAGAAAGAAAGCAGGGAACAGCTAATAAAACATGAAATGTAACATTCCTATTATTATTTCAAATACAAAGTAAACAATTTAAGAACTGAAACTGATCAAAACTAGGAAAGGCAGAGATTGTATGAGACAAAGATTCATCTAATCACCGAAGAACATAGAAGAGCAGAAATATCAAGAAATAATATACAGTCTCTAATATAGGTAGAGATAACCACAACAAACACTCAAAACAGACTGAGTTAAAAGTAGCTGCCTTTGGGGGAGTGAGAAGAGGAAATGTGGGGTAGGATTTCTCTTGTTTTTCATTATAAGACCATCTGTTCTATCTGAGTTCTAACCATGTGCATATATTAACTTGGAGTTTTTTTTAAAGTGGCCCTGAGATATAACAGATCAAAGGCCCATGGGGTTCCCTTAAACTTGTTACCAAAAATAACTTTTTCAAAAGAGTGGAATGCATTTAACACAGTCTTCACAAACTAGAAAATCCCCATCTACAATATTCTAACAAAGAATTTATTGGGAAGAAAGCTGGGCAGGGCAAGGAGTATTCCTAATAATATGAACATGCAGAGAATAAATGAGTAATGAAATTTAATCTTAATCATTTAATTCAATGAGCAGTTAATTGAGAAAAGTTATTACACTGAGTTCATAACTCATTCCTAAGACTTCTGAGGCACACTTAAGTCACCACCTCAATAAGAATAAAACCATAACAAAAGATCACTTTGCTAAAGACTTAAGTTAGTTATATTTAATCACCTTATTTCTTTAACATAATTCTGGAAAAAATACACTTTAGCACATGCTTACATGTTCAAAACCAACTACTAATAAATATTCTGTGTGGGCCATGACAAGGAGAAGGTTGAAAAGCAATGAATTAAGGTATACGCATATATTATTTATATATATAATATATGTATAAGATACAGAGATAAAACCATGCTATAGAAATTAAGTTGGTAACAAAAATTTTAAGAGTAGAATACAAAACTACTATATTAATATCTAAAGATATTATATAATCACTCTTGCAGCCCACAGCACTCAACAATGAACATAAATCGCAGCTGCATGCTTTCATTTTTAAAGTGATGAACCTCTTAGTTTAGCAGAATCGATATGTGAATTACTTGACATTATGATCCTTCACTTTCTCCCAGCTAAAAATACTTCACAAATTTTGATTACTTCGGGCTTCCCTGGTGCTGCAGTGGTTAAGAATCTGCCTGCCAATGCAGGGGACACAGGTTCCAGCCCTGGTCCGGGCAGATCCCACATGCTGTAGAGCCACTAAGCCCGCGATCCACAACTACTGAGCCCATGTGCCACAACTACTGAAGCCCATGTGCCTAGAGCCCATGCTCCGCAACAAGATAAGCCACTGCAATGAGAAGCCCGTGCACCACAACGAAGAGTAGCCCCCGCGCGCAGCAACGAAGACCCAACACAGCCAATAAATAAACTTAAAAAAAAAATTTTTGTTTTTTACTTCTAAATCTGTTGTATTAAGTCTGAAACCGATTAATGATGTGCCGTACCCTGCTAAGTAGAATTAAATTAGTGTATAATTGATTAGTGTATAATTGAAGCAGTTGTAGATTTACCAACTTTAATTAAAATGGCTTATTACAGATAATTTACACTATAATATAAGAAAATAAAATCAGGAAGTTCATCAAAACCTTAAATTAAGATCGGAGATACAATATCATAGATTTGAAAGGGCTATATGCTAATACCAAGTACTTTGAAAGTAAAGCATTTTACCCCACGTTCTATAAAAGGAAAAAATTGATTATTAACCTTTTAGCCTAGATTTTTCAAGTAATTACACTATTTATGGTAATCTACTATAATAGGTGATGGTAACCTATGTGGGTTAATGAAAGCAAACCAATATTATTTTGTCTACCTACTACCTTAAATTACACTAAAAAAACCCCATATTAAACTATTTAAGTATTTCTCGTAACTCCTTTAAAAGGTATTCAAACAGAAAAATCTCATCTTTACCCAAAAATAAACGAAAACTAATTTACCAACAAAGAAGCAAGTAAGGAGAAAGAGTATCTCAGCAACAAAACACAAAAGTAGTAGTTCTCTCAATACCCTTGTGGGTGACTACAGCCCAGAAAGTTCCACACATAAACTGCTAACTCCTCTGAGTTTAAAGCCATGGTAATTAGATTCATTATCTTACATGCTAATGACATAGAGATAATAAGTTTGCAGTGAATAATTCATATACTACCAGCTCTCACTGTGATGCTCATTACTAGTATTTTATTTACAGTACAAGTTACACTGCATTTTTTTTCTATAGTTTAAATGTATTGCCTAGATAGGCAAAAATCATTTAGTGTGGAAATCTAATTTACTATCAGTAAATGGTAACAATCCTAAGCATATATTGGTTTGTACATTTTGTAGTAAAATTGTTACTCATTATTTATTATTAGGATAATAACCAAAATATCACAAAAGTATCTTATATAAAGATTAAGTTACCTATATCTATATAGATGATTAAACTAATGATACTGGATAATGATGATTATCCAAAATGATTACATGATGTCAATGAAGTGTAAACTGCTTTAGTAACTCTTATGTTTTCAAATAAATATTAATACCACCACACTCCTTATTTTAAAATGTACCTATAGATTACTTTGGAACTCTGAATATCAAAGTACATACGAACCCCTTAAGTTCCTGATTACGTAAAAACTTACTGGAAAATAATTATCGAGTGTAAAAATTAATTCAGTGACTTATAAAATTGCAGCTGTCTCCAATTTTTACCCAGTTTTGTAATGGATTTATATCACATTTACTGTATTTATCTTAAAAATTAAAGATAAGGTCATTTTAATCTCTTTCAAAATGACTTTTCTTATAGATACTTGCAATAACTCATAGTCTACATATATTATGAAAACTTTTACATTACAACATACATGAATTATTGTGGTTTAAATATCTCTAAATCAGATAGGAAAATTTTCTCTACATATTTTTATATTACAATGATTCCTTCTAAAATATTTTTATTATAAGCTAAGACTTTTAATATACAGGTTGCATCAATGAAGAGAGGTCAGGCTAGGTTCAGGTAACATTTATCAGGTAAAAACTGCAAAATCTCAGTGGCTTAAGATGATATGGTCCTTTTCTCACTTACACTAGACGGTCATGGGTCTTCCTAAAGGCTCCACTCCATGTCTTTTCATCTCACTACCCAAGATGATGCAGCAATCACCATCTCAAACTTTGCCAGTCATCAGGATAGATGGAAAGAGAGCTCTGAACAGAACTGCACTGGTAATTAAATGCTCCAGCCCAGAAAAACACATTTCTACTCGTAACTCATTAGTCCAATTATCTGAGAAAGATAAACCTTGAAAAGGTTTAAATCTTTAAAGTTTCAGAAAAAAATTTTTTTTTCTTAAAGACATCTAACTCACTAAGTAGTTTATAAAGTTAGGTTAGATAATGTTCATGGTGTCTGAAGACAAAGAGAATTCCAAATTCCTTTTTGTATTAATTTACTATCAAATCGTAAAAATCAGTTCCTGCCCAAACTGCCAAAAGTATAACCAGGATAATATCAAGCACCCTTTCAAAGCTGCAAATTTGAATACATCAGGCTTCCCTGGTGGTGCAGTGATTAAGACCCTGCCTGCCAATGCAGGGGACACGGGTTTGAGCCCTGGTCCGGGAAGATCCCACATGCTGCGGAGCAACTAAGCCCATGTGCCACAACTACTGAGCCTGCGCTCTAGAGCCCACAAGTCACAACTACTGAGCCCGTGTGCCACAACTACCGAAGCCCACACACCTAGAGCCCGTGCTCCACAAAAAGAGAAGCCACCGCAATGAGAAGCCCGCTCACTGCAACTAAAGAAAGCCCATGCGCAGGAACAAAGACCCAACACAGCCAAAAATAAATAAATTATTTTTTTAAAACTTTGAACACATCACCTGCTTACAATAGTCTAATTTTCTTAGCATCACCCTCTATGAACTGAACCCTGCCCACTTTTCTGTCATCTCAGAATATTCAATACAAGTTACAAAATGCTCCAGGGAGACACAACTAATAAAAATGCTGCGTTCAGGCTTCCCTGCCTTTTCACATGCTGTCTATGTCAGAAGGCTATCTCTTCCACCTCCACTCGATGAAAAATCTTACTCTTCTTTCAACTAAGCCTAAGTCCTTCTCCACTGTGAAGCTTTGCCTGTCTGATAACAACACCCACAGTTTTGTACTCCCTTAAACACTAATTCCACATCTGCACTGTGACTGTTCATTGGCTACCCACTAGACTAGGAGCTCCTCAAAAAGGAGACACTGCCTTATTTATCTCTGAATCCCTTGCACTTGATATTAGGTGAGTAATAAAACAAATAAATGTCTAGAAAAATAACTAACATTCTATAGTGCCAAATGAATGGTCTTAAAGATGTTTTGTTTTGATAAATGAAGAATAACTGTCCTGACAGTTCATGGAGATATAACTGCAAAAGTTAAGTTTGCTCAATTAGTTCCTTTTAGCACCAAATGCTAGTCAGTTTGTTAGTGGCAATTCTGATAAAAATTAACTTAAAGTTATGTGACATTCAGTTCATTTTCCTTCATTTATTCCCCACTTTTATTTGTTCAACTAAGATCTATTAAATGCCAAGAGAGAGCTGTAAGAGGGTCTAGGGATGGCATTAATATAGTGAAAATGTTGTAATCAATATACATACCAGACGATAATAAGTTGTTCAATATTTTGCTCACTGATGTCTCATCTAATTTTTTGATAGTTCATTTTTATCATCACTATAATGAGGGTTAATATCGTACAGTGTAATTTAATATTAACAAAATTCACTATAGCTATGAAAAAGTTGGGAACAATTATTATCCATGAGCCACAAAAGTATCAACCATGTTTTGCTTAAAAATCTTTTTTGAAGTATATTCTATAATAACTTTTTTCAAGTTCACAACAATGTTAACATTAAACATCTTAAACAAAAATACACTGACCCTGGGACTTCCCTGGTGGCTCAGTGGTTAAGAAACCACCTGCCAATGCAGGGGACACGGGTTTGAGACCAGGTCCAGGAAGATCCCACATGCCGCAGAGTAACTAAGCCCGTGAGCCACAACTACTGAGCCCACGCGCCACAACTACTGCAGCCCGTGCACCTAGAGCTCATGCTCCGCAGAAAGAGAAGCCACCGCGATGCACTGCAACGAAGAGTGGCCCACGCTTGCCGCAACTAGAGAAAGTCCGCACTCAGCAACAAAGACCCAACGCAGCCAAAACAATTAATTAATAAAAAAGTACACTGACATTAAAATAGATTGTTTTATTTTTAGAAGAAAAAATGAAGTAAAAAATAAAGAGGCATATTCAAATTCAGTTGCTGGACCCAGAAGGGTAAATACTGAAAGTACTGTACAAAAAAATCAATAAATTAATAAAAATGGTAAACCCAAGAGTATAATGATATTTTATAAACAAAAGATTAAACTCTTTAAAAGTAAAGATACTTGGAAAAATAGCATGCTCTACATTCCTGAAATAGTTTCAGAGAAAGAAAAAAGACAGTTAAGACCAATTCTTAGTCATTCTTATTATCATCATTTAGTTGCCTAACTTACGGCAAAAGAAAATGACTCATACAGCCGCTGAACATTTTTTTACTTTTAGCATTGTACAGGCAAAAAATGTATTTTTTGGAAAGAGCTGATAAATTAATAGCTATATCTTTTCGTGATGATATACTACTAAACTACATAAAATCTGTACTACTGCAAAATATCAAGAAACAGTGTTTACTTCTCAGTTTTAGTATGGCATAAATTTCATGACCCAACTTGATAAGAATTCCTTCAATATATCTCAGATACATGTGGGAAGATCATTTAATGTAAGATTTTGTACTGTAGCAATTTTAACCTCTCATACAACTGGCTTAAATATATTTATTGCATTATAAAGTGCAGTGTTAGCAAGAGACAGGAGGCTCTTGAAAGAGAAGAGGCTGGAGTGGTGCAGGTGGAGATACAAAGACGTATGTGAACTTGGGCGTTTTGAAAGAAGAACAAATATACAAAACATGCTGTTGGACTGCAGGTGGGGAATGAGAGAGAGGGTGGTGCCATGGATAGCTTCCAGTTTTCTGCTGTGGAATTATCTATTAAAGTGAGGCAGACGGTGGGAGGAACAGGTTTGGACATGTTAACTTTCAGATGACTGGGTTTATTAAAAAGGTAGCATTCAGAGGTGGCTCAGCCCTCTGATGTGATAAAGTCCAAAGCAAACAAGAGAACAATTCATCCAATTGCTTTGGCAACACTTAACAGCTTTATTAACGGTTAGTTCCTTATTTATAGAACAGAACCTAAAAGAGTCACGTATATGTTTTTCAATTGTACTTGGTTTCATTTTATGGGTGATAATATACGCTAGAGAAGCATTTGGTAGTCTGGGGTTTCATAAAGATAACGGGTATAACCCTCATGAATATCAAAGGTCTACTACAGATATACTAGACAATATATTTAGGACAAATTACTAGAATAATTTCCAATAAAACTTCACGGAAAATGTAAAAAAAATTTTTTTAATAAAGTGCACTGCTGATCAATTAAACTAAAAATAATTTACAGGAATTATAAGTGATGGAGCAGCAAATCTGTCTGGAAAAGAGCAGAGTTATTCTTAAAAATTACGAGGCTACTAAAACAAAGAGCTGGTTGGAATCACAGTTTTATGTAGTAGTAAAGCTTTAGCACAGAAATTCTACCAAATCTCATGGGTAAAATGTAATAAAAGCTGTTAATGTAATGAAAGGAGGCAAACTGAATAGCTAACTTTCTAAAATATTTTGTTCAAAGATTGGAACTAACCGTACCCACTTAGAATTACATTTGAAGTGCATTTATTGGTTGTTGAGAAAGAAAATATTAAGCAGAGGGGATGGTATGAAATGCAGGAATAAGATACCTTTTTTTTTTTTATTCAAGTGAAAAAAAATCTTTTCTGGCAAATATTACTGAAAACCTGGGGGACAAAATAGGCATATTTGATTATTTTCAACACTCTTAAAGAAATAAATGTCAAAGTGTAGGGAACAAGTAATGATATATTTTAATAAAACAGACATAGCCAAAGACACCAAAAGACAGTGTTCCCTAGCTTACTGAAGAGAACATTAATGAAGACAGGTTTGAACTAAATAGTTGTATTGTTAATTCTTACTTCTCTGTGTAAAACATTTCATGATTAATTTCTGAATGAGAAATTTGAAACTTTAAAGAAAAACATTTGGATAATAGATCCAAATGGATCTATTTGGATCTATTAAAAACATTTGGATAATAAACCTTGAATCACTCATTACATTAAATTTGATACCCGAACAGAATGAATTATTTTAGATTAGGACCAAAAAGAAATTTCTAAGTAGAAAGAGCATATTACCACTGACAACAACCTACTAGAATGAATAAGGATTTCAAACTAGTAGTGTACCAACTAAACATACTACACTGTTTTTCTATGCAGTGAATTGAAATGAATTTATGAATAGGCAAGAATATCGATAATAAAAATTTCCAAAATTGTATAAATATTTCCAAAACAAAATATTTCTAAACATTCATTTCTTTATTGCTCGTTCTGGAGATTTTTAAATCGTATTTGTCATTCTTTTTTTTTTTGGGCAGTACGCAGGCCTCTCACTGTTGTGGCCTCTCCCGTTACGGAGCACAGGCTCCAGACGCGCAGGCTCAGTGGCCATGGCTCACGGGCCCAGCCGTTCCGCAGCACGTGGGATCTTCCCGGACCGGGACACGAACCCGTGTCCCCTGCATCAGCAGGTGGACTCTCAACCACTGCGCCACCAGGGAAGCCCCTGTCATTAACTTTTTATATTTTTATTTTATTATATTTATTAACAGTAAGCAGTAAGTTAGTTCCAATTGTAGGGGTGTGTGTGTGCATGCATGCACTGAAATGTAAAATGTGTTTCTTGCTCCAAGTTGCAGTTCACAGTATTTTGATAAGCACTACCCTAAATAAAACTCTTGCATATGTACAACAGGAGTTACATATAAGAATGTTCACAGAATTACTTTTCATAATCACACAACTGGAAATGACATAAATGTCCATCAACCAGTGAATAGAAAAATAAAGTGATATATGTTCATGCAATGGAATACGAGTTACTCAACAGTGAAAATCAATGACCTTCAGCTATATGTACTAACAACGATAAATCAGAGAAACACAAAAATGTATTAATTTTACAGTTTCAAAACAAGCAAAACTAAAGAACATATTGCTTAGGAATATACATTGATAATAAAACTACACAGAAAGGGAACTGTAAAAACAAACCCCGCCCTCAAAAAAAACCCTACATTCTGGAGAATGGTTACCTCTGTGGGGGATTTGAGAGAGTATGACCCACAGGGAACACACAGGGAGTCTCAAAGCTATTAAAAACATTTTACTTCTTAAACTGGGTGATGGGTCCATGACAGTTTCATTAGTATGCTTCACAACATTAAACATATTCTTTTTGTGTGAGTGCTTTGTTATTTTTATAGTCATGCACCATACAATGTTATTACAATATTATTGACTATATTCCCTCTGCTGTACATTACATCCCTGTGACTCACTTACTTTATAACTGGTAGTATGTACCTCTTGATCCTCTTCAGCTATTTCACTCAACCCCTCACCCCCCTCCACTTTTGGCAACCACTAGTTTATTCTCTGTATCTGTGAGCCTGTTTCTGTTTTGTTATATTTATTCATTTGTTTTGTGTTTTAGATCCCACATATAAGTGAAAGCACATAGTATTTGTCTTTCTCTGCCTGACTTACACCTATTATTTTGTTTATATCAAATACTTTTAAGGAAGATGTTCGAAAAATATATACCAAGTTATTGGCATTGGTTGTCTCATGGATAAGGAATTGTGGGGAACTTCTTCTTTCTATATATTTATGAATCATCTTGATCTTTCACAAGGAACATGCAATATGCTTGTATCTATAACCAAAGAAAAATGAATTTTTCAACTGTAATTTAAAATAATTAAAAAATAAGAAATAGAATGAGAGTTTACTACATTCACACTCTCCAGAGAAAGCTGTTAATAGTTTGGTTATACTAGTATTTTTCAAATGTACAACAAAACTTTTATGTACATGTTCAGTACAAATGCATTTAAATAGATTTTATAAAATTATATAACTTACGTGGTACAAAAGTGACCAAAAGGCCCATATATTTTAAGAAAATTATACTTTAAGATATTTAAAATTATAGTAGTTCTTTATATGTTTAGACATACTGAGACAGTGAGAAAGCATGTACAGGTGAGTACACCACATTAAAAAAATTTTTTTCATGTAAATGTTTTACTATTTCCAGTAGAGATGAAATAATTCAAACACAGTTTCTATGTTCAAATAATAAACAATTTTTAGGAAGCGACAAACTGAAAACAGCTTAAATATAATGCAAAAAAGCAATAACATGCTATGGGAATGCAGGAGAGGTTAGCACAATGGAGGGAGAAAGACAGGGGAAAGGCTTTCAGGTAACCTTTTAAGGAATTCTAAATTTTCAAGAATAAACAGAAATTAGCCTTGTGGGGAGAACTTCCAGGCAGAGAATTATATATAAGCAGTGAAGTCAGGGCACAATCAAGAAACTGCAAATAGGGACTTCCCTGGTGGGGCAGAGATTAAGAATCCACCTGCCAATGCAGGGGGCACGGGTTTGAGCCCTGGTCCGGGAAGATCCCACATGCCGCGGAGCAACTAAGCCCATGCACTACAATTACGGAGCCTGTGCTCTACAGCACGTGAGCCACAACTACTGAGTCCACATGCCACAACTACTGAAGCCCGCGTGCCTAGAGCCTGTGCTCCGCAACGAGAGAAGCCACCTCAATGAGAAGCCTGCACACCGCACCAAAGAGTAGCCCCCCCCCCGCCGCAACTAGAGAAAGCCCGCTCGCGGTAACAAAGACCCCACGCAGCCAAAAAAATAAATAAAAATAAATAAATCTATTAAAAAATTATTAAAAAAAAAAAAGAAACTGCAAATAGTGTACCTGAGGCTAACCAGAAAATGAAAGCCTGAATAAATAAGAGGCTAAGGAAGAAACCAGATAGAGGTTTTCAAGTCATTTGAAAGACTGTCCTGTTCATCTTGAATCACTGATCCTACCCCAACAAAGTTAATCATTCCTTCCTCAAAGCTGGCTCGCTATCATATACAAACTCCTTTATTCCTTCCTTTAGCATACTATATGATTATCTTACTGTTGTTTGTTTAAATTAAATTCACTCACAGTTCTCTGATTATATTATCATAATTATCGATACTTTTGCTCCTAATCTCCCCTATTCAGAAATCACCTTCTCCTTAGCTGCCTTCCCCAAGAGAAGCCACTATTTGATGCCTACTACTACTACATCTTCAATTTTACAAGCTGCTTCTTCACTCATTATAAACTCCAGGAGGTCAGGGACTGGGTCTTTTTACAGACTACTCTAACAGGACCAGGCACAAGACTTAACATCTCTTGAAGTAACAGTCACCATGAAGTGAACCTGAAAATGGAAGCCAGCACAGAGAAAATGGAGCTTGGGCTCCTGATAACTGTACAGCTATTACACCAACCTGGACTAGCTAACCTCTAGATATCTTTTACATGAAAGAAAAATGAAGTTCTATCTTGTTTATGTCACTGTGATTTTGGACTTCCAAGTATATGCAAACTCAACCCTAACTGACATAACACGTTGTTAACACAATTTCGTGTGCCTGACGCACAGTGAGGCCAAAAAGACTGAAACGTCAGAGTTTGGGGCAGACAAAGGTTTATTGCAAGGCCATGCAAGGAGACGAGGTGGCTCACGCCCTGAAAAGCCTCGAGCTCCCCAAAGGGTTTCGGCAAAGCATTTTTAAAGGCCAGGAGAGGGGGTGTCGCAGGGTAAGTGGTCAGTTGTGCACAATTCTCTGATTGGCTGATGGTGAGGCAGCAGGGTGGTGTCGCAGGGGTTAACATTATCAATCCTTAGGCTCCAGGAGGCCTGGGGCTATGTGCTCAAGATCTTCAAGTAGTTCTTCCTTTCACGAGAGAAGCCACCTCAATGAGAAGCCTGCACACCGCACCAAAGAGTAGCGATTAGCATACTATATGATTATCTTACTGTTGTAAGAAGCTCAGTGGGAGCTTCAATGCCCAGAGTTGGGATTTCATGTACAGGAAATTTGCATCAAATATTATTATCTAGGTACTTTAGAGAGGAGCTAAAGCAGAGGATTTGGGGGAAGGCCTGTCCTGGGAAGGCCCCATAGTGTCCTGCTCTGTTACAGTATGAACTGGTGATTAACATTCTCCTGAAAATGAAACACATAATAGAACAAAAAATAAGAAGTTCCATCTCTTATGAATGAGGTTGAACATCTTCTCATATGTGAGTTGTCTGTTCAGGTTTTTTGTTTTGGTGCTGCAAACCACCAAGTCCTAAATTGTGTTCAGTATTTTGGCACAGAATTTTAGAATCTGTCTTTCTGGAGGTATTCTCCTCCAATTTCAACTAGGTACTGCAATTCAATTCTGACACCAACCACCCAGAGTTAGTGCAGACCCCACAAGTTAAAGGACACTGTTCACAGCAGGATTTCCTCTCATAAGATGCCACGCACACTCCTGACTGACAGCCTACAAATTTAGGGGTTTCCGTTACCCTCTCAGGTTGAATAATTCACAAAAAGACTCACACAACTCAGGAAAGCACCATACTTACAGTTTTCCTAAATGAAGAGACATATAAGATAAGGTCTGGAAGGTTCCCAAACAGGGAGCTTCCATGCCCTCTCCCCCAGTGGAATCAGGGCTGGACACATTCCTGGCACCTACTTTGTTTACTAACAAGGAAATCCCACTGAGCTTCAATGCCCAGAGTTGGGATTTCATGTACAGTGAATGATTAAATCACTGGCCACATGACTGAACACAATCTACAAGCCCCCTTCCCAGAGGTGGGGTGGTTCAAAGTCCCAACCCTGGGATCACATGGCCTGGTCTTCCCAGGGGACCAGCTACCCCCACCTGAAGCTATCTAGGGGCCCACCCTGCATCACCTCATTAGCATGACAGTGATAGTACAGTGATCCAAGCAGCTCATGAATAACAAAGACACTTCCATCACTTGGGAAATTCCAAGGGTTTTAGTTGCTCAGTACCAGGAACCCAGGACCCAGCAACTAAAAACCAAACAAATTCTTTATTATACAAGAAAGAGTGATTCTGTCTGTTCTTCATTAGCTGGCACAAAATAGAGGCCTTCTTTCCGCTCATCAAATCTCTCCCATTCCAATTCCTGAAGAATATTAGTGAAGAAAGTATCTCCTTAAACTATTCCTTTTTACATCTTAGTCAAGGGCATAGTCTAGTGGTTGAGATAAAGTCTAAGATGGCTAAAACAATCTGTCAGCAGCTACAAATGACTGCTTTTTTTAAAAAAAAAAGCAAAACAATGGAGACTGTCATTCATTTAAGCAAATATTTATTATATTTTTACCATGCACAAGATAATATGCTGTGTATTTTGGGATAACAATAAAGAATCAGACTCTAGCTTTATACTTGAAAACATAAGACATGATCAAAATAAGATAATTACGTCATAAGATCAAAAAAAAAAGAAAATATCATCAAGGCTGCCACAGCCATGTACCGGAAATAATCTGACAAACTGTTAAGGGAAACTATTATCATTCAAACCCACCATAGCTATTAAAACCCCCCAATTCTCTGTGTTCATTTCAAACTTTTTACCTCTATCTTATTCTGCCGTAACAATGAAACATGGGACTCGCTTAACTGTCATTTGACTTGGCTATTTCAACACTTCTACGAAAGAAATCTTAGCTTTTGTTTCCTATGAGGAATAGATCCAGGTTTTGTGGGCCAGAATCTTTTACAACTTGGGGAATTCTCTTTAAGGAAAAGAATACAAAATTTGGTATGAAGTAAACATTTAATTAGAATGTGAAAATAAATTACAACAAATTACAAACTTTAAAAAGCTGGCAGAGGCCACAAACATCATAAATTTCAGAAAGAATGGCATATTCTTATCAACTACCTGACCAACCTCTCTAATGACCATATTTCCTACATTTCTGGTTGCATATTCTATTGCCTCTTCATATAACATCTATTGCCTCTTCATAAAACAATTTTGTAATATCAAGAGAATAGAAAGAGAATTCTTTCTGCTAGCGTATTTGATCAATGATTACAATGAATAATTTAGGAAAGTTTACATCAGTTTTACAACTTACTACAGATAAGGTCATGTGCATTGTTAGAAATGTTGTTGGATTTAGGAAAACCCCTATCGAAGTTTCTTTCATATATTTCAATCTTTCGAAGATTTGGAAATTTTTTCCAGACTAGCTTCTGACTCCATATACTTAAATCATGTTTCCCTTCCTTAGCCTAGATACTTCTGGTACCAGACACAAAGAACATACTCATTGCTCTAAGACCCTTGGCCCTGCATCTATGTATCAGCGGAAAATAAGAATATTCCTATAAGTCATACCTATGCCAGAAAGGCTAGTAATAACTATACACAGAAAAAACAGCAAACCACATACTCCATATAAATATGTCCGCTACTAAACTTCCCCTTAACTAGATCCCAAAAGTGCCTCTGGCCACTCTAATGCCATTCCAATGAGGGTACTAGATAGAGGGAAAGTCAAAGTGAAAAGAGACAACAGTTTTAACTGGTTAAAATATCTAACACTTGCAAATTTTACAAAAAAAAAAGAACAAAAACCAAACAAACAAAAACTATGCAAACACATTGCTTGGGATCCTCTCAGGGCCTTGGAAAGGCCTGTATAAGTGAGAAACCCTGGAACTTAAGCTAACTGACTACAAAGTAAATCCGACTCTATTCCCTACGCTAATTTGAAGACCTATTTTCTATTCCTTTTAACTACAGAAACTGTCAAGAAAAGCAGCCTTATTTCCTCAATGACACTTTCCTACTTTAACCTATAATATCTCTTTTCTAGAACATAATCATCTCTAGGTTCTACCCCATTTAAATTAGGCACACTGACACTAAAAACTATTATTCCTGTTTTAATTGTACCTTAATAGTAATGCAAGCCTTATAATGTTTTCTATTGTACTTCAGATCAAGGGTAAATAGTTTAGACTCCAATTGGGTTTCCTTCAGTGGTACTTACGAAAAAAAAAGAAAAGTCCAATTCAAAATGGCCTAGTAAATTTCCTTATTTATTTCACATAGCATAAGAAATTTCCTCGAATTTCACGTAAGACTTAGTAGTCCTGAGGCAGAGTAGCTTTAAGGTTGGGTAATCTAGCAGCTCAACAAAATCATTAAGGATCCAGGTTCTCTCCAACTTTTCACTCTGCCATACAGTGGGGTTTTTTTGTTTTTGTTTTTGTTTTTGTTTTGCGGTACGCAGGCCTCTCACTGTTGTGGCCTCTCCCATTGCGGAGCACAGGCTCCGGACACGCAGGCTCAGCGGCCCTGGCTCACGGGCCAAGCCACTCCGCGGCATGTGGGACCTTCCCAGACCAGGGCACAAACCCGTGTCCCCTGCATTGGCAGGCAGACTCTCAACCACTGCGCCACCAGGGAAGCCCCTGTTTTTGTTTTTTTTATGCTCAACTAGCCCTCAAATGGTTACAAAATAACCCCCACTATTCCAACTACCCACAGAGATGGGTAACATCCAGAAATATGTGGGGGAAAAAACTTTCCCAGAAGCCCCTCATCAAACCTCCCCTCCCTCATTTCTCACTGGCCAGATATGAGTCACATGCCCACATCTTAACTAATTACTAGCGCAAAAAAATGGGACAACCATGACTGGCCTAGACTGATAAGGATTTTACTCAAGTCACACAGTAGAGGGGTAAACACACACACACACACACACACACACACACACACACACACACACACGAAAGATCTGCCTCAAGGACAACAGCAGTAATGAATGGCTGGGTAAGCTTTTTATTAAGTAAATTGGAGAGCTAATCTTGACATTAGTTACAGATTTTAGCTATGACATATACTGGATTATAGGGCATGGCTAGATAATGTCTTTAGATCTATTACAGCTCTCATGTTCTAAAAGACAGGCAATTAGCATACTGGTTAAGAGCCTGGAGTTTAAAGTTAGACTAACCTGGGTTTGAATACCCATCCTGCCACTTATTTCCTGTTCTCTCTTCTGAAAATTCAGAGAGTTGTAATATTTAATTAAACAGGATTATGAACATAAAATGCTTAGTATTTCAGCTAAGCTTCATAGGAAGCACTCAATTTTAACTCACTCCATAAATTTTAACTAATATTATTAGTCTATAACATACATAATTATTGTGATTTCTGCACCACTAATTTAGAACTTGTGATAACTAAAACACTGCTTATTTCCAAACCATAAAGATTACTGATCCCACCTCCGATAGTTTATAAATAACAACCGAGAATTGCTCAACTGAGAATTTAAGAGATTCAATGACATACCTAACAGCTAGCTATCTCTCTCCTAATTCTTCTCCTTTCTCTATAATAGGCATTTCATCCACTTAACAACTTAAATACCTTACAGCATTCCTTTTAGGTTCACTCCTCCAAACTCAACATTACAAAACCCAAGTTATTACTTCCCCCAAATCAAATTGCTTTTACTCTCAAATTTAATAGGACCATCATTTATCTATACAGATGCCAAAGACAAAAATTCAAAACCTTCCTGGATGTCCTTTCTCCTCATCAGTCACTAAATCCTGTCAATTCAACCTCTGAATTGTATTTCAAATTCATTCCCTATGTTCTGAAGTCATTACTACTACCCTGCAAGAGATCCTCAGTATCTCATTCATATCTATTAGGAAGAGTTTTTAAACTAGTACACCCGCCTCCAGCCTGAACTTCTCTCCACTTCATCCTGTATTCTATCAATTATCTTTGTAAAATGCAGACTAAGCAGGTTTTCCTGCTTTAAAGCCTTCACAGGTCCCACATACCTCTCAACTTTACCCAAAAACTTAGCCTAGTATATAAGACCTCTCTCATAATTTGGCTCCAACCTACATGTGTAGCTAGCTTCTTCTCTTACCTCTCCTTCCATAGCATACCTAGTGTTAAAACCAAACTAAACAATACCTCATCATTCTCTACATACACGTCACTCATTCATGCTTCTGTGTGTTCATGTAGATCCCTCTATGTGGGGCATAGGGGTGCAAACTAAAGAATGTTACTTGCCATCTGGTTCTAAAGAATGAAGCCACAGGAGTTCCCTGGTGGCACAGTGGCTAAGAATCAGCCTGCCAGGTGTGTCTCCCCACAACTAGGGCACCTGCCAGACGCTGGTGGGGGACCTCGACACCCAAGGAGACAAGAGGAACGCCCAAGCGACCGGGGAGGATGTGGGGGGAGTGAGGAGGGAGAAGTGGTGGAGGACAGATAGGACTGGCACCACTGAGGGGTGGCTGAGAAGGGGGAGGGGTTCCTACACCTGGAGGAACCCTGAGGGCTCAGAGGATTGGGGGGGGAGCATGCCTAGCACTTCCCCTGCCCAATCGGGCCCGGGAAGCCTGCGGGACTCCCAGCTCTGTCCTCCGAGGCCCCCTCTGGGCCATGTTGGTTGTAGGGGCACAGGAGGGAGGCAGAGGGTAGTGGGGGGAGAAGAGGAGAGGTGGACGGAGGGGGGCGCTCCAGGATCGGAGGATCAGGGGAGGCACAGAGGGTGTCTGGGAAACCTCCTGGGCTCCCGGGCCTAGTCCTCTGTTCTCCGGGGCCCCCTCCGGACTCGTGGGTCCTAGGAGGGAGGGAGGAGGGGGAAGAAGAGGAGAGGCGGATGGTTGGGGAGGGACCCTCCAGGACCGGAGGATCAGGGGAGATGCTGTGGGTGTTTCCCCCGCCCACTTGGGCCCCAGGAAGCCTGCTGGGCTTCCAGGTCTGGTGCCCTGCCTTCTGGGGCCCCCCTCTGGCCACATGGGTCCTAGGGGCCTGGGTTGGGGAGGGGCCCTATGGGATTGGAGGATGTGGGAACGCACCTAGTGTTTACCCCACCCACTTGGGCCCATTGAGCCTGCTGGGGTCCTGGACCTGGTCCCCAGCCCTCCAGGCCACAGGCACACCTGGGCCCCTAGGGCTTCCTAAGCCCTACCTCCCACCTCCCACCCCCACCCCCAGGGCCTTTTCCAGCCCTGTGGGTCCTAAGCATAGGCCCCACCCACCACCTAAATCCCACCCCTACCTACACCCCATCCCCTACAGACAAGGCCTTTTCTGGCTTCTATTTTTCACCCCTCCTCTTTTTTTACTATTGTGGTTGTTTTACCTTCTAGTTGTTGTTTCATCTATATTTTAATTTTTTAATTCTTTTTAAGATATCAGTTTTCTAATCTTATTTTCTTTTTTACTCTATGTTGTTGTTCTGCTCTGTTTTTTCTTTTTTCTTTTTTTGCTGCCCCACGTGGCTTGCGGGATCTTGCTTCACCAGCCGGGGGGTCAGGCCAGAGCTCCTGTGGTGAGAGCTCCGAGTCTGAACCACCAGACTAACAGAGAACCTCAGACACCAGGGAATATTCACCAGAGTGAGGTCTTCTGGAGGTCCTCATCTCAGCACCAAGACCCAGCTCTACCCAACAACCTACAAACTCCAGTGCTGGAAGTCTCAGGCCAAACAACCAGTAACACAGGAACACAATCCCACCCATCAAAAAACAAAAAATGAGATGACAAAAAAATATGTCACAGACGAAGGAGCAAGGTAAAAAGCTACAAGACCACATAAACGAAGAGGAAATAGGCAACTCACCTGAAAAAGAATTCAGAGTAACGACAGTAAAGATGATCCAGATTCTCAGAATGGAGGAACGGATTGAGAAAATACAAGAAATGTTTAACAAAGATCTAGAAGAACTAAAGAAGAGAGATGAACAACACAATATTGAAATGAAAACTACACTAGAAGGAACCAATAACAGAATAACTGAGGCAGAAGAACGAATAAGTGAGCTGCAAGACAGAATGATGGAAATAACTGCCAAGGAGGAAAATAAAGATCAAAAGAGTGAAAGGAATTGAAGACAATCTCAGAGACCTCTGGGACAACACTAAAGGCACCACATTCGAATTACAGGGGTTACAGAGAAGAAGAGAAAAAGAAAGGGTCTGAGAAAATATCTGAAGAGATTATAGTGGAAAACTTCCCTAACACAGGAAAGGAAATAGTCACCCAAGTCCAGGAAGGGCAGAGTCCCATACAGTATAAACCCTAGGAGAAACACACCAAGACACATATTAATCAAACTAACAAAAATTAAATTCAAAGAAAAAATATTAAAAGCAGCAAGGGAAAAGCAAAACATAACATACAAAGGGATCCCCATAAGGTTATCAGCTGATTTTTCATCAGAAACTCTGCAGGCCAGAAGGGAGTGGCGTGACATATTTAAAGTGATGAAAGAGTGGAACCTAAAACCAAGATTACTCTACCCAGCAAGGATCTCATTCAGATTTGATGGAGAAATCAAAAGCTTTACAGACAAGCAAAAGCTAAGAGAATTCAGCACCACCAAACCAGCTCTACAACAAATGCTAAAGGAACTTCTCTAAGTGGGAAACACAAGAGAAGAAAAGGACCTACAAAACCAAACCCAAAACAATTAAGAAAATGGTAAAAGGAACATACATATCAATAATAACCTTCAATGTAAATGGATTAAATGCTCCAACCAAAAGACATAGACTGGCTGAATGGATATAAAAACAAGACCCATATATATACTGTCTAAAAGAGACCCTCTTCAGACCTAGGGACACATACAGACTGAAAGTGAAGGGATGGAAAAAGATATTCCATGCAAATGGAAATCAAAAGAAAGCTGGAGTAGCAATACTCGTATCAGATAAAATAGACTTTAAAATAAAAACTCTTAAAAGAGATAAGGAAGGACACTACATAATGATCAAAGGATCAATCCAAGAAGAAGACACAACAACTATAAATATTTATGCACCCAACATAGGAGCACCTGAATATAAAAGGCAAATGTTAAAAACCATAAAAGGGGAAACTGACATTAACACAATAACAGTAGGGGACTTTAACACCGCACTTACACCAATGGAGAGATCATCCAAAAAGAAAATAAGGTAACACAAGCTTTAAATGACACAATAGACCAGACAGATTTAACAGGAGAAACATTTATAGGACATTCCACCCTAAAGTGGCAGAACACACTTTCTTCTGAAGTGCACAGGGAACATTCTCCAGGATAGATCACATCTTGGGTCACAAATCAAGCCTCGAAAAATTTAATAAAACTAAGATCGTATCAAGCACCTTTTCGGACCACAACAATATGAGATTGGAGATCAATTACAGGAAAAAACCTGTAAAAAACACAAATCCATAAAGGCTAAACAGTGCACTACTAAATAACCAAGAGATCACTGAAGAAATCAAAGAAATTTAAAAAATACACAGAAACAAATGACAACGAAAACACAACAACCCAAAACCTATGGGACGCAGCAAAAGCAGTTCTAAGAGGGAAGTTTATAGCAATTCAATCTCACCTCAAGAAACAAGAAAAATCTCAAATAAACAAGCTAACCTTACACCTAAAGCAACGAGAGAAAGAAGAACAAAGAAAACACAAAGTCAGTAGAAGGAAAGAAATCATAAAGATCAGAGCAGAAATAAATGAAATAGAAATGAAGAAAACAGAAAAGATCAATAAAACTAAACGTTAGTTCGTTGAAATGACAAACAAAATTGATAAACCTTTAGCCAGACTCATCAAGAAAAAAAGGGAGAGGACACAAATCAATAAAATTAGAAATGAAAAAGGAGAAATCACAACAGACACCACAGAAATACAAAAGATTATAAGAGACTACTACAACCAACTATATGCCAATAAAATGGACAACCACGAAGAAATGGACAAATTCTTGGAAAGGTACAACTTTGCAAGATTGAACCAGGAAAAATTAGAAAATATAAACAGAACTATCACAAGTAATGAAATTGAAACCGTAATTAAAAATCTTCCAACAGGGCTTCCCTGGTGGCGCAGTGGTTGAGAGTCTGCCTGCCAATGCAGGGGACACGGGTTCGTGCCCTGGTCCGGGAAGATCCCACATGCCGCAGAGCGGCTGGGCCCGTGAGCCATGGCCGTTGAGCCTGCGTGTCCGGAGTCTGTGCTCCGCAATGGGAGAGGCCACAACAGTGAGAGGCCCACGTACCGCAAAAAACAAAAAACAAAACAAAAAAAAAATCTTCCAACAAACAAAAGTCCAGGACCAGATGGCTTCACAGGCGAATTGTATCAAACATTTAGAGAAGAGCTAACACGGATCCTTCTCAAACTCTTCCAAAAAATTGCAGAGGGAGGAACACTCCCAAATTCGTTCTACAAAGCCACCATCACTTTGATACCAAAACCAAAGATATCACAAAGAAAGAAAACTACAGACCACTATCACTTATGAATATAGATGCAAAAATCCTCAACAAAATACTAGCAAACAGAATCCAACAACACATTAAAAGGATCATACACCATAATCAAGTGGGATTTATCCCAGAATGCAAGGATTCCTCAATATACACAATCAATGTGATACACCAAATTAACAAATTAAGGAATAAAAACCATACGATCATCTCAATAGATGCAGAAAAAGCTTCTGACAAAATTCAACACCCATTTATGATAAAAACTCTCTAGAAAGTGGGCATAGAGGGAACCTACCTCAACATAATAAAGGCCATATATGACAAACGCACAGCAAACATCATTCTCAATGGTGAAAAAGTGAAAGCATTTCCTCTAAGATTAGGAACAAGACAAGGATGTCCACTCTAGCCACTATCAATCCTTTGGAAGTCCTAGCCATGGCAATCAGAGAAAAAAAAGAAAAGGAATACAAATTGGAAAAGAAGAAGTAAAACTGTCACTGTTTGCAGACACATGATAATATATGTAGAAAATCCTAAAGATGCCACCAGAAAACTACTAGAACTAACCAATTTATTTGTTAAGGTTGCAGGAAACAAAATTAATGCACAGAAATCTCTGGTATTCCTATAAACTAACAACAGAAGACCAGAAAGAGAAATTAAGGAAACAATCCCATTTACCATAGCAACGAAAAGAATACAATACCTAGGAATAAACCTACCTAAGGAGGCAAAAGACTTGTACTCAGAAAACTATAAAACACTGATGAAATAAATCAAAGATGACATAAACAGATGAAGAAATACACCATGCTCTTGGATTAGAAGAATCAATATTGTGAAAATGACTATACTACCCAAAGCAATCTATGGATTCAATGCAATCCCTATCAAACTACCAATGGCATTCTTCACAGAATTAGAACAAAAAATTTTACAATTTCTATGTCAACACAAGAGACTTATTTGGTGGCATAGTGGTTAAGAATCCGCCTGCCAATGCAGAGGACAGAGGCTGAATCCCTGGTCCGGGAACATCTCACATGCCGGGGAGCAACTAAGCCCATGCGCCACAACTACTGAGCCTGCATGCCACAACTACTGAAGCCTGCGCACCTAGAGCCCGTGATCCGCAACAAGAGAAGCCACTGCAATGAGAAGCCCACACACCGCAATGAAGAGTAGCCCCTGTTAGCTGCAAGTACAGAAAGTCCGTGTGCAGCAATGAAGACTCAACACAGCCAAAAATAAATAAATAAAATAAATATGTATGGCAACACAAAAGACCCTGAATAGCCAAAGCAATCTTGAGAAACAAAAATGGAGCTGGAGGAATTAGGCTCCCTGACTTCACACTATACTACAAAGCTACAGTAATCAAGACAGTATGGTACTGGCACAAAACCAGAAATATAGATCAATGGTACAGGATAGAAAGCCCAGAGATAAACCCATGCCCATACTGTCACCTAATTTATGACAAAGGAAGCAAGAACATACAATGGAGAAAAGACAGCCTCTTCAATAAGTGGTGCTGGGAAAACTGGACAGCTACATGTAAAAGAAATTAGAACACAACCTAACACAATACACAAAAATTAACTCCAAATGGATTAAAGACCTAAATATACGGCTGGACACTACAAAACTCTTAGAGGAAAACATAGGAAAAACACGCTTTGACATAAACCACAGCCAGATCTTTTCTGATCCACCTCCTAGAGTAATGAAAATAAAAACAAAAATAAACAAATGGGACCTAATTAAACTTAAAAGCTTTTGCACAGCAAAGGAAACCATAAACAAGATGAAAAGACAACCCTCAGAATGGGAGAAAATATTTTCAAATGAAGCAACAGACGAAGGATTAATCTCCAAAATATACAAACAGCTCATGGAGCTCAATATCAAAAAAAAAAAAACAACCGAATAAAAAGTGGGCAGAAGACCTAAATACATATTTCACCGAAGAAGATCTACAGATGGCCAAGAGGCACATGAAAAGATGCTCAACATCACTATTAGAGAAATGCAAATCAAAACTACAACATGGGGTTTCCCTGGTGGCGCAGTGGTTGAGAGTCCGCCTGCCGATGCAGGGGACACGGGTTCGTGCCCCGGTCCAGGAAGATCCCACATGCCGCGGAGCGGCTGGGCCCGTGAGCCATGGCTGCTGAGCCTGCGCATCCGGAGCCTGTGCTCCACGACGGGAGAGGCCACAACGGTGAGAGGCCCGCGTACCGCAAAAAAAAAAAACATGCTGGAGAGGGCATGGAGAAAAGGGAACCTTGCTTCTGCACTGCTGGTGGGAATGTAAATTGATACAGCTACTATGGAGAACAGTACGGAGGTTCCTTAAAAAACTAAAAATAGAACTACCATATGATCCAGCAATCCCACTACTAAGGCATATACCCTGAGAAAACCATAATTCAAAAGGACATGTGTACCTCAATGTTCATTGCACCACTATTTACAATAGCCAGGACATGGAAACAACCTAAATGTCCAACAACAGATGAATGGATAAAGAAGATGTGATACATATATACAATGGAATATTACTCATCCATGAAAAGGAACGAAATTGGGTCATTTGCAGAGATGTGAAGGGACCTAGAGTCAGTCTCTCATACAGAGTGAAGTAAGCCAGAAAGAGAAAAACAAATTATCATATATTAACACATATATGTGGAATCTAGAAAAATGGTACAGATGAACCTAAACAGGGCAGGAATAGAGACGCAGACGTAGAGAACGGACATGTGGACACGGGGAAGGAGAGGGTGGGACGAATTGGGAGATTAGGTTTGACATAAATACACTACCATGTGTAAAATACACAGCTAGTGGGTACCTGCTGTATAGCACAGGGAGCTCAGCTCAGTGCTCTGTGACGACCTAGATGGGTGGGAGGGAGGTCCAAAAGGCAGAGGATATAGGTATACATATAGCTGATTCAGTTCATTGTACAGCAGAAACTAACACAACATTGTAAAGCAATTTTACTCCAATTAAAAGAAAAAAATAAAAAGAATACACCTGCCAGTGCAGGGGACATGGGTTCAATCCCTGGTCTGGGAAGACCCCACATGCCACGAAGCAACTAAGCCTGTGTGCCAACTACTGAGCCTGTAGCCTCTAGAGCCCGCGTGCCACAACTACTGAATCCTGTGTGCCCTAGAGCCTGTGCACCACAACTACTGAGCCCATGCGCCACAACTACTGAAGCCTGCACGCTCTAGGGTCCACATGCCGCAACTACTGAGCATGTGTGCTGCAACTACTGAAGCCTACGTGCCTAGAGCCCGTGCTCCGCAATGAGAAGCCACCACAATGAGAAGCCCGCGCACTACAACGAAGAGTAGCCCCCACTCGCCGCAACTAGAGAAAGCCTGCACATAGCAACGAAGACCCAACGCAGCCAAAAATAAAATGTAATTTAAAGAAAAAAAGAGAGAGAGAATGAAGTCACTAGCCACTGAAGTCCCAGAACTTTAACACACCATGAAAGGATTTCATGGTGGAGATCAGGAATGAGGTACTCTGTGTGCTGAGAAAAACTGGCAGAACAGACCTTCAGTTGGTTAGATAGTTTCAGTAGAAAATTTTATGAATCCAATTTCTTGCATATTCTCATACCTAGAAAAGCACTTAAATCATTTATGAAGACATCTGCTCCTTGTGACTAGAAGCAACCTTCTTGTGACCAGCAGCAACCTTCTGCTTAGACGTGTGCTTAGTTGCACATACCCCCTTGACCAAATCACATATATAATGACCTCCCCCACTACCTCTTTGAAGCAGCTCCTCAGAGCTGAGGGGCTGTCTCCCGTGCTATACTCCTCAGTAAGTCCCAAATAAAACTGAACTCATTGCCCTCACATTGCGGGATGTTTTTTGTTATTGTTGTTCAGTCGACAAGGGTAACTCCTCCTTTGTTCACACAGATTCCTCTGTTCCCAAATAATTTCTACTCATCCTTCAAGGCCTAGCTCAAATATCAGCTTTTTGAGATAGGTTCCTGTGTCCCTCATAGCTAGAGCAATGTACTACTCTTGTAGGATTTTATACATAATTCAATCACAGAAGTTATCACTAGCTATTGCCTGTCTATAATCTTGGAGACACCGAACTTGTTCAGGGCAGAATTATATCTTACTAATTTTCACATTTCAGGTATATATAATAAACACTTAATAAAAAGCATTAACTGGATGAAGAGGTAAATAGTAGCTGAATAAGAACTCAAATCAGGGACTTCCCCGGTGGCACAGTGGTTAAGAATCCGCCTGCCAATGCAGGGGACACGGATTTGAGCCCTGTTCCGGGAAGATCCCACATTCCGTGGAGCAACTAAGCCTGTGTGCCACAACTACTGAGCCTGCACTCTAGAGCCCACGAGCCACAACTACTGAAGCCAGCGTGCCTAGAGCCTGTAGAAGCCACCACAATGAGAAGCCCGCATGCCACAACTAGAGAAAGCTTGCACGCAGCAATGAAGACCTAACGCAGCCAAAAATAAATAAATAAAATCATAAAAAACAAAAAGAAAAAAAGAAAGAACTCAAATCATTAGACTCCAAGTTCTCTGCTTTTGTACTTTATGTTTTACTAGAAATATTTATTGAATAAGAAATTTAATGCTCAAATATGTCTTCCCCATTAGACTATAAACACTATGAGTGAAGGAAAATTACTGTCTGATACTGTATCCAATGTCTAAAGTAGGCTTCACACATTGTAGGAGATTAATAAATGTTAATGAAATGAATAAATACATGAATTAATAAATTTTTTAAAACCTCAACATACTTGAAGAATGGGTATATTACTTAATTTGTCTAATGACAAGTTGACCAAGAAGTCCTTTCATTAAGTTCTGGTAGAATTTCTTAACTATTTAAATATCACATACAACAATGTTATTTACATTGTATAACAGAGGGCAAGATTCCACAGTGCGACAAATCTTATTTTGAAGAGGCTGTAATCTACCTATCAATCAAAATCTATTGCTCCAACTTGGCTCATTTCCCCCATTCATTTCCTACCTGAACCCTGTAATAATTTAATTTAACTCCTATGCCATGCCTTCAATAAAAGTCTGATGAAAAATGAATCACGCTGTGTGTGTGTGTGTGTTTATGTGTACAATAAGACATTATAAGATCTCAAGTTATTTTTGGAAGTATTAAGAATATACATGATATACAGAGAAAGATACATGCATAGACACAAAAACACAGACACCCACTCACAAATGAAAATAAAGCCAAATATTTTGCTATAATCCATTTACTTCTAGGAATAGTATGAACATGTCTTTTCATCTAGTATGCCAAGAAAAAAACAGTTAAAAATATTAGTCTAGATCCTCCCCAGACCCATACTCTGTTAAATTAAGAATGTTTTAATGCAGTCATCATTTGATTATATTATAAAGGAGCCTATAACTCGTAAAACCAGCAACAACTGAAAGAATTTCACAAAAATATTAGTTACAGAATAGTTTACTTTGTTGGAATACTTGGAAAAGAACCAGACAGGAAAAGAGTAGTAACAAAAGGCAGAAAATATTTGTGATCAATGAGCAAATACTAAAATAAATCTCAAAATATCATCAATTCAATGTACATGTTCAAAATGGCTTTCATCTTCCTTTCTAATGTTTATCATTCCTTTCACTTCTAAATTCCTGCTACCAATCCATCATCTCTTCAAATGGCTTGCAATAAAAGGAACAAAGAAAACACACACTCCTTCTAGGAGAATCGATTATACTGCTCATGCCAAGACCACAGATCCATAAAGTTTATTGACTAGTTAATATAAAAGTAGAATATATCTGCTAAACCAATTACCTTTTTAAAAGAAACTCTTATCATTAAAACAAGTTATTTTCAACAAGTATACCAAAACAGATAATAGAAAGAATCTTATGAAAGGTCATCTAACCCAATTAACCAGAACTCCTTTATTCGTTTGCCAACATTCCTACCAGGGAATCTGGTCTGCAATTTAACACCTCCTGACACAGGGAAATTATTACCAATACAAGTTGATTCTATTTTTGTATTTCTTTACTTCTAGAGACTTTCCCTTTATCGAGCTAAAATGATTCAGTCTGTGTCACCCACCCATTGGTTCTTCTATCCTTGAGGTTTCACATATAAATCAATAAATCTAATCTTATTTCCGCATAAAGAAATTCCTTCAAATGAAGATGGCTAATATATGGATCTCCTGATTCTCTCTCTTCAAGCTCAAACTATCCAGGTTTTCAATCTATCTTCATGATGTGGTTTTAAATTCCTTCATCAATTTCAAAAAATGGAGAATGTTTTAGAATTCAATCCTCCAAGCATGAAATTCAACATGAGAAATAATGCATATCCACCAGAATAGCAATGTAGAATTATTATACTATTAATTTTTGAAACCTAAGAATAGGACACTTCATTCTTCTATGAGTGGACTGCCATAAATGTCAAGGGAAGCCTGTAACCAATGTTTTGTTGTGGATGAGTGGGAAGAAAACAAGTAAAGAGTAGTAAAAGAGTCTCTAAAACACAAGAGGCTACCTCTTTGCCCTCAACTTTATTTTTTTTTGACACTAAGGCTACACTTTTTCATCTATCAATTCACTTTCCTTGCTAGGAAGTTCATACTTTATAGCAAGGTTATACTAGAAATTTTATGTGTTAAAAAACTTTTTTATTGTAGCTGAAAAATCAGGTCAATATTCTCAATTTATTCATATACTTAATAAAGTCAATTAAAATATCAAACTAAAAAACAGTTTAAGGAACTCAGAATTGGTATTAGGTTGGAAAATACCTAAATATCAAAACAGCTAATAAAATAAATCAAAGCAGTCAGAAGTCAGTGATACAAGTATGAGCTAAGCCAAAAACTGGCTGAGTGTACTTGATTAAACCACTTCACCTCTCTGGGCCACTGAGGACCCTCATCTGTGAAATGAAGATAAAGAATTAGGATCAGAAGTTCTTATATGCTTTGATCTCAGGACCTCTTTATACTTTAAAAAAAAGTATTGAATACTTCAAAGAGCTTTTATATCTATCCCTGGTTACCATATTAGAAATTAAAACATATTTTAAAATGTTTACTAATTTATTATTTTTAATAATAGAAGCATTAAATGTCAAACAAGTAACATTTTATGGAAAAAGAAAAAATTTTCCAAACTAAAAAATTTAGTGCCAAGGGTTACATTGTTTTATAATTTTTGCAACTCTCTTTAATGTCTGGCTTAATAGAAGACAGCTACATTCTCATATGCTTACGCATTCAATCAATATCGCATGTCATGTAACCTCTGGAAAACTACTTACATTCATGATAGAGTATGAAAAAGCAAACAATGTCTTACTATCATTTTGAAAATAGCTCTGCCCTCGTGGACCCCCTTGAAAAGGTCTTAGGAACCCCCCCCGCAAGAGGCCCTGAACCAACTACTGGACAAGACCATCTCTAATTCGCAAGATCCACATGAAACTAGACTGATGACAAGATTTTTTATTTTTAAGAAAACTGAAAATACACTTATCTTCACCAGGATAGAATGCATCACTAGTACGATTTTAAGAGATTTCAGTGAGATGGTCCTTTTAAACCAACTATAAAAAGTCATATAAGAAAAGATGTTTAAGATTAAAAATAATAGAACATAGTATATTCTGTTACTATGAAAATTAGTACAAGGAGGAAAATCTATCTAAATAACTTCCTTTGTATTATAATACTACTACTAATAGTAGGCATGAAAAAATTAACTCTTTTTTGTAATAAATATACACAGATCATCTACTATATATAAAGCACTGTGCTAAGCGGAGTGAGGGAAATAAAGCAGGAAGAGCTTTATACTCTTGCAAGAGAGATCTGAGGTATACTCAAAAACTATAACCCAAAGTTTTTTTAAAATGCTATAAAACAAGTTAAGATAAAGCAATATGGTGGTTCACAATCTTCAGGTTGTTATGAGAATGTCAACAATGTTAATACAGTTATGATTAAGCTATTCATTCACAAAGTCTAAAAATACAAGAAAATCTACTGTCTGTATTTCCTAGCCTATAGAAGTAAGTTCCATTCACTGAATCCAAAGTTGAAGGGGTTCAGAACAAGCCTGCCCAAAATGTGACACTTTGGCATTTGGATTACTTTGAACTGAAGACAACCAAGGCCCAAAAGACTCAGGAAGACCTTTTTACCTCTCCCTTAAGTACCTAAAAAATTTTGCATAAGGGGCCTGGCTCAGAGAGAGAGCTACCAGAGATTAACAGTTTATCTGAAAGACCTATCCCTATGGCATCTAATTACCAAACATCTGCTCTTCTTATTGTTCTGTGAATTACCCTCCTCCCCTTTAAAGCCCCAGTCCCCTATCCCATTCCTTAGCTCAGGAAGGCCTCAACTGCCAGACTTGTCCTTGGGTTTCATATTTTTATGGGGCTCCCATACCTACGTAATTAAATTTGTTTTTCTCCTGTTAATCCGTCTTTAGTCAACTGAATTAGCAGACCAGCCAAAATAACCAAGAAGAGTAGAGGAAAAAATCTTCCTCCCCTACAAAGTAACACACATACCTTTCCAGGGGAAAAATTCAAATGTAAGATATAAAAGCAAGTTTAATCTCTAATTTCACACATGCAAATAAAATCATTGTTGCTATTATCAGCAATGACTTTGGCAAATACTTATAACAGCACCTACACACCTTTATGCTTCAGTCTCATGGCCAGATGCAAATACAGAGTGATAATAAGACCAGAGAAAGTTAAGTATATTAAAACCCTAGAAACACTGGCTGAACCTTTCATACATCACTGAAAAGTATATTAGCTAGCCAATTAAACTATAATGGATAGTCAATCATTCAATTGCAGCATCTAAATGACTAGTGTGCCGCGTGGTTGCCTTCTTCCTAATATACAAATTAATTTAGAAGAGTTATTTTTCCTTTGTAAAAATAATGAATTCAAGCCTAATCTTCTCTCCTTGATCTGGGAAATATTCAAGAACATAAAAAATAATCAAAATGTTTTCTTATTTGTAAATAACTATGTAACTCCGCTGGACAGTAATACTGTTTACTTCAAAATAAAAAGAAAACTGAAATATAAATTTTGGTAATACCTCCTTTTAGAAATAATTACATTTTTTATGATTATGGAATTATGACAGCTGATAGCATTTGCATTATGTAAACCTTAAGAAGAGTATCTACTTAATATTTTTACACGAAATAAAAAGTTCTCAGCCATGTTAATGCTAGCAATGGTCTCTACCTTTATTAAGATAAACATATTAGTATAACATATATGTAAATTTATTCTATATTCTGTAAGTTTATAATACTTGAATACTTCTCTCCATTGAACTCCTCTATCCCCAAAATACTATGTCCCCCAAAATACTATGTCCCCCAAAATATTAGGAGATATTCCACACACTTTTAAAAAATTCTATATTCACCTTTTTTTTTTCACAGACAAAACAGGCGAAATAGCACCATCTGGTGGGTATCACCTTAGTTTTAAAATAAATTTCTGCATTTACATTATTAGTACTATTTTGGAAAACCTGCACAACAATAGGGACTCATTTTAAAGTGCTACAAATGAATAATAAAAAATGGCTTGACTAGCAAGCAAAAGTATACTTGAAAACTGAATCAAGGTTGCAGCATTATTTTGTTTTTTAATTACTAAGAAGTTAACCGTTATTCTAAGGTCATTCGGGATAAAATCTCCTCAGAACCTTGTGGTCTTAGTTTAAAAAAAAGAAAAGAGGGCTTCCCTGGTGGCGCAGTGGCAGAGAGTCCGCCTGCCGATGCAGGGGACGCGGGTTCGTGCCCCGGTCTGGGAAGATCCCACGTGCCGCGGAGCGGCTGGGCCTGTGAGCCATGGCCGCTGGGCCTGCGCGTCTGGAGCCTGTGCTCCGCAACGGGAGAGGCCATAACAGTGAGAGGCCGCGTACCGCAAAAAAAAAAAAAAAAAAAAAAAAGAAAAGAAATGTCAATTTTTAATACAAAAAATAATTTTTATTTTTGAAATAATACATCTACACTACTCAATGAAGAGGATGAAATGTGAACATAATCTGCAGGAAAGACAGTGTTCTCTGTTGTTTGTGTTTATATCAGGGTTGATTTTTTTAAAAAAATAGGTGTGTCCAAATCAACTGAAATTAGTTAAGGCTGATCTCAAGGTTGATTAACAATAAAATCTTTCTGAATACTAACTGTGCTGGATAATGGTGAAAACATAAATTAGGTCACAATTTTGTGAGCTAACAGTAACAACTATGAAAAGGAATATAAACAAACTAAAGGCAAAAATCAGGACACTAATTACAGGCTTTTAAAGGTGAAATGGAGAATGAGAGCATGATCAAAACACTAAAAAGTCCAAAAGAGGGTAGCATATTTCTTGATGTACTTTCTATCTAAAATGATTTTTTTAATTACATATTTTTTCAATAACTATTGGTGAACCACACACTACATTACACAAAGTTAGGCACTATGTATACAATGGAAAGGAAAGACAAATACACAAAGATGTAAACCCATTCTCTCCTGGAGCTTACAATGTAGCTATCTTTCTCTCCACTTCCTGAGCACCTTGCAGATGGAGCAATTCATCTCCCTTTTAATTATGCTGCTGTTTCCTAATGTAAAGGAATTGAATATTTCAATTTATATAGCTTTCATATTAAAAATACACTGACCATTATTTTACTTCAACACAAAAGACTTAAAGCAAAGCTCATCTCTGCTCCTTGCACTAAAGTGACAAGAAGCTTACAAAAACAACATTTTTGGTGAAAAATGTCCATAAGATGATGAAGTCTTTAGAGTAACAAATATTGATGGCTAAACCAGCACACCAGACAAAATCTAAAACCAAAGACTGAGGAGGAAGAAGGGAAAGAAGAAATAAGAAGCAAGTCAATTTATTTGCAGCATCACCAAATGACTCAATTTCTGGAGAAAGGGATATGCATTCATATTAAAAAGGAAACAGATTAAATAAAAGTCTGCACATTGAATGGCAAAATAAACTTCTCTCTGTCTCTCTCTCTCTCTCTCTCTCTCTCTCTCACACACACACACACACACACACGCACACACACACACCTCCACACACCCATCCCTCCTCCTCTCTTCCTTTCCCTTTCCCTATCTCTTCCTTTCCACCTTCCACCTTCCCCCTTCCCCACTTTCTTTCTCATCCTTATTTGACAACAAATAAGGTGGAATGATGAAGTCAGCATGGGAATAAAATTATGCTCTAGAAATGTTCTGATAATTACCTCTATTTTTAAAAGGATTAAATTATGGACCAATTTTTTTTTTATATTTTCCTAGAACATTCAATACAAAGAAATCAGAATCATTTTATGTTGTCTAAAAATCCTTCTATAAATAAAAATTAAAAGTACCATCATTTTGGACATCATGCTTTAAAAACTAACACCATTTTCCTAAAATTCCTAAAGCATCATTTTCTTAAACTTTAACTTCCGGGACTTCCTTGGCGGTCCAGGGGTTAAGACTCTGAGCTCCCACTGCAGGGGGCATGGGTTCCATCCTTAGTCAGGGAACTCAGATCTCACAGGCTGTACACCATGCAGCCAAAAAAAAAAAAAAAAATTAACTTCCAATTCAACTAATACTTATTCCTTAACCCACAGGCATTTAATTTGATTCTACAGCATTTAATAAGCAGACCTGTGTATGACACACAAGCAGAACTGGATATGAAATAGTCACAGGTCTCAAATTCAGTCTAATATGGACAACAGACAAGTTTTAGTACAATAACAAAAGTAAATTTATTAGGAGTGAAGAGGGAGCTTTTTGGCAGAAGCAGTTGAATTTTGAAGTTATCAGGCAGATAAGATTGGGAAAGGGTAGAAGAGTACATTCAAAGACCCAGATACAAAAACAAGCAATCAGATCTTAAGGGAGCTTAAGGAAGAAGAAAGCTGTTGGCTGGGGATAGCGATAAAGGGGGAAAGCCAGTTTCAGATCATCAACTGCTTCCAAGTCATGCATAATAACTTGAAATTCATCCAGTAGGCAATGGAGAACTATTAATGTGTTTTAACAACATGGTCAAGTGATGGGACAAACTAGTGTCTTAGAAAGGTGGATAATCAATAGGACAGAAACAAAAGTGCAACCATGTGAAGTAAAGAATGTGAATGCGAAGTAAAGAGAAGGGGTGAGAATAGAGGCAGGGTGGTTACATAAGGTTCTACTGTAACATTCTGGGCAAGAATTATGAAAAGAAGAATACATAGAGTTGGAGACTTTTTTTTTAAAGATTTATTTATTTGTTTATTTTATTTATTTTTGGCTGTGTCAGGTCTTAGTTGCAGCATGCGGGATCTTTGTTGACGCACACGGGATCTTTCATTGCAGCACGTGGACTTCTCTCTAGTTGTAGCTTGTGGGTTTTCTCTTCTCTAGTTGTGGTGGGCAGGCTCCAGGGCGCGTGGGCTCTGTAGTTGTAGTGTGTGGGTTCCAGAGCGCATGGGCTCTGCAGTTTGCAGCACGTGGGCTCTGTAGCTGAGGTGCAGGAGCTCCATCACTGTGGGGCGTGGGCTGAGTTGCCCCGCGGCATGTGGGATCCTAGCTCCCTGACCAGGGATCAAACCCGTGTCCCCCACACTGCAAGGCAGACCCTTCACCACTGAACCACCAGGGAAGTCCGAGTTGGAGACATTTAAAGCATGTTATTTATTCATTAAAAATGTATTGAGGGACGGAGAAATTCCCTGGTGGCGCAGTGGTTAAGAATCCGTCTGCCAATGCAGGAAACACAGGTTTGATCCCTGGTCCAGGAAGATCCCACATGCCACAGAACTAAGCCCGTGCGCCACAACTACTGAGCCCACACGCCACAACTACTGAAGCCCACGTGCCCTAGGGCCCACGCACCGCAACTACTGAGCCCACGTACTGCAACTATTGAAACCCACGTGCCTAGAGTCCATGCTCTGCAACAAGAGAAGCCACCACGGTGAGAAGCCCATGCGCCACAAGGAAGAGTAGCCCCAGCTCGCCACAACTAGAGAAAGCCTGACCACAGCAACAAAGACCCAACACAGCCAAAAATAAATTAAAAATAAATAAATAGGGCTTCCCTGGTGGCGCAGTGGTTGAGAGTCCACCTGCCGATGCAGGGGACATGGGTTCATGCCCCGGTCTGGGAGGATCCCACATGTTGCGGAGCGGCTGGGCCCGTGAGCCATGGCCCCTGAGCCTGTGCGTCCGGAGCCTGTGCTCCGCAATGAGAGAGGCCACAACAGTGAGAGGCCTGCGTACCGCAAAAAAAAAAAAAAAAAAAAAAAGAATGAGATCACTAGGCAATTTAAACTAACTCCTGACTTATGCTCTCCTGAATGCACACCATGCCTTGCCTAACCTGTTGATTCTTTTCCAAGATTAAAAGAAGTAAGAATGAAGTATTTAGTAGTTAAAGAATGACTAGCTCTCTACCTCCAACAGACCCCATTAGCAATCCTGCAGGCAGATCACTCGGGTAAAATAACATCTGAAGAGTCAGCCAGCCTGCCCACAATGGAGAATGATGCAGAACCCAACCTCCTGCCTTGATGATTCAGAGATTCTTCCCCCACTTTTCCCCTTAAAAACTGTCATGGCTGAGCAGAATCTTTGGAGTTGGTCTCAGGACACGAGTCCACCTTCTCCTCTGATTAAAGCAATTTCCCTTTCTACTGACACCTGCCTCTCGAATTATTGGCTTTTGAGTGGCAAGCAGCTAAACCTGAGTTCAGTAACAAAAATATTCAGGCATAAATTAAGCATTAAGTAATACCCTATGAATACTTTGTATATGGGAAATGGATTCACTTTAAGCTGATAAAACACAATTTTTACCACCAAAAATTCTGCACGTAAAATGGCCATGAGCAGAGGATCTTAGAACCGTAACAACTTAAGGCCAAAAAAAAAAAAAAAAAAGGTTTTAAATAAGATTTCTACAGTTTATACTAAAGAGTGTGCTAAGTCATTCCTAGAATCCTTCTGTTAACTGGAAAAAAAAACACACAACCTAAAAGTTGAGAATTATGTTTTATTTGGGGATATTACTGAGGACTACAGCCTGAGAGACAGTCTCTCAGATAGCTCTGAGGAACTGTTCCAAAGAGGTAAGGGAGGAGAACTGTTCCAAAGAGGTAAAGGAGGAGCCTGGATATATAGGAGTTTTGGCTAGGGGGACAAAAATAAGTAGTCAAACATCAAAAGATTACTGCTAATCACAAAATACAGACCTTCAAATTAATGATTTTACTGCTTTTCTAGGCATGGAAAGATGCAAGAGTCTGGGCTCATTGAAATTAGTTCTGTGACATGCATCTTAACAATTTAGGGCCACTATCCTGTTTTTCTCCATCCTGAATTCCCATCAGGGCACACCATCAGGGGCAGCTGCGGTGACTGATGGCTTGTTTACCAGAATGGCAGGCAACATTTTTTATCCACCATTCCAACCTGTACAATGGCTTTATTTACTCTGCCTTACAAGTGTAAATGTTTAAAGGATAAGGATTAATAACAGTGATAATTCTGTCAGCAATACCAGGTACAAAGTCAATGAGATGATCCCCAGAATCCTACAGTCTTACTGAAAAATTTTATTTTAAATTATCAATAAATCATCCCAGACAGAACAGAGAAGATAGTTAACAGACCTATACTTTCACATAGAGGTTTCCCAGATAGTGAAACCTGAAATTAGCAATAAAAAGAAGTGCTTCATATCATACAGTATTCATTTTTCCAAATAACTAACAATGGATTTACAAGGTTAGATTATTACAGTTTTTAAAATAAGCCCTTGTTTTATGCAGGTCCAGATAAAACTATTATGAAATACATAAATAATTTTATAATATACTTTACAGATCACAAATCTAAGATAAGAACAACAGAAAATTCCCTCAATTATACAAACCAATGGAAGACTGTGAAATATTATTACACATTATCAATCAAGTCAATCAACAATCATAAATGCCTACTAAGGCCTATGGATACAAATGACAGTTTCTACTCCTAAAAAATGTGTAATCATTTTCAAATATCTGATGAGGTATCCTACAGAAAACATAATAAATTTATACTATGCTAAGTCCTGAGGGCATAATTAGAACCAACAAAGGAAACAAATAAGAAAGATGCAGAAAGTAAGAATAACAGCTAAAAATAATCAAAGTCTTGAAGAGAGGCTGAAAATTATCCACTTCTGGTAAACACTGTAAAATTAGATACTACTATAATCTTTAAGGAATTGCAGTATTATTACTATTATTTTCCAAGTCTAATATATTAACAAACAAATTTTGTAGAGAAATGGAAAGCATCACTATATAGAAACATTATGAAAATTAAGGGAGGACTTTATATTTTAAAAGTTCTTCATATTTAAAGCAAACTGAATTTTTGTGGTTTGGTTATTACAAACTGATTTAAAGGTACCCTAAATTAGAAAACTTTAATTATAAAATCACTTACTAATATTAAACATTCTTAATATAGTAAGTACTAGAATATGACAGTCCACCTTCCTTTTTCCACAGATTATTCAATTCTACTTTTATTCTTTCTTCACCTCTGAAGCCAGAGTCATTGCTTTCATCCATTGCAAATCTATACCTCTTTGCAACAGGAGATAATATTCTTCATTTTATGGAAAACATATAATCCTACCTTTGTCAGGTGACTCAGTAAAATAATTCCGAAATAAGATATTGAATAGTAACTTATAATAGTCTGGAATAAAATTCCCCAAACTACTAAAACTTTGAAAAAAACACACAAAAAAACATATTATAATGATGTTTTCAGGAAGCAGTAGAAATATTCCCCATTATGATCCTCTAAAAATACACATCTCAATATAAATATATAACAAATATAGAGCATATCAAATACAGAACACTAATCAAAGCAGCAGTTTACACTGTATACCATTCTTCTGAATGTATTTTTCTACCTCCCCTGGTTTAGAGAACAGTAAATAATTTTGTTTCTTTACTTTTAAAGGTGTCCTTCTGGATTGCTGAGGATGAAATCAAAGAAAAGGCTGAAAACTATGTCAGACAAAAGGGAGCAATAGTTCCCATGAGGTCACATAATTGTGCATATCCCCTTTCAAGTCTGAGTATAACAAAAATGTCCCATGCTTTAAAAAACATTCACTCAAATTTCATACACTTTTATATCTTTGCTACTATCAGGGAATGGGTTTAAATTTTCAATTCTTACAAATTTTAGTTTTCTTCAATGTGCACAGTAACAAGGAATAAAGACTGCAGCAGAAAACAGTTTTACAAAATCTCTCACTGCAGCATTTTGTAAGTTTGACCCTGGTTGCTGTGTACCCAGGGAAATGTGACATAGCCATTTTATTTAAACATTGTAAGCAATGCATTGTTAATTCTCAAACCAACAGCTATTTCCCTTTTCCAGAAGAACCCCAAATTTTGTTCAGTTATTAGGGAGTCTGTGATTTGACCCATGGAGTGACTCTTGATTAGAATCATGGTAATTCTATCTTCTTTGCCAGTCAGGGGTTTAGGAATGAATATACAATGCAATGGAAGTCAATGATAAATTAAGGAGAAGTCTGCTGGGGTAATTCTGGGAAAGTTCTTCTTGCACTTGAAAAAGAACAAGATTTTCCTGAGAGTCTCTAGATATCATCAACTACATCCGACCTCTGGAACTGCAAATAGCCATTTGTAAACATGAGGAGTAAACAGCCTAAAAGAACATTGGGGATGGTGAGCAGAAAAACAAAAAGGCCCAGGGCTCCCTGATTATGTTCCTGAAGCACCGAATTAACCAAGTCTTACCTCCATATAAGGGTTGGTTAAATAATAAAATAATAAAATTGGGTTAAATAATAAATTTTTCTATATATAAAGTCATTTTGTTTTGAGTGTCCATTACTCACGACCAAAGGCATCATAATATAGGTAGTATATAAATCTCCTGACTTTAGAGAAAACCAGTTCTGAAAAAGTTTATGCTTTCACCTACCACATATTTTAAAGGAAAACGATTACAATTAAAGAAACCTAAAATTGGCATTAAAAAAATTCTCTCAGAATCCAGACTTAAAAGGGCAGTCATAGAAGTTATTCCAAACTTGATCACTGACACTAGCTGGCTGCTAGAATTAGAGGTACTTATATACAAAGTCATTCCAATTGTTGGAGAAAAAACAGAAGGATTTTGTTCTCTGCTAACAAAACTTAAATTGGTAATATTTAAGGAATAACAAGATAGGCCCCTAATTGTATCTTAGGAGTCTATCTGATTTTCTTGAAGAAGCCTGCTGTTAAATTTGATTATATTCAAAGACAGATATAAAAACAAAAGTCTCGGGACTTCCCTGGTGATCCAGTGGGTAAGACTCCGCGCCCAATGCAGGGGCCCTGGGTTTGATCCAGGGTCAGGGAACTAGATCCCACATGCATGCCACAACTAAACATGCCACAAGGGAGATCCTGTGTGCCGCATCTAAGACCCAGGGCAGCATGAATGAATGAATGAATAAATAAATAAAATAAAAACTATTAGAACCCCTAGCAAAATGCTTATATAGCACTACAATTTTTTACTAATAAAGGAAAACAACAGTTCGGTTTCAAGGGTGAAATATATGCTTTAAACATAATGAAGATGGTCAAAAGGTACAAACGTGCAGTTATAAAATACATAGGTCATGGGGATATAATATGGTACAACCGTATTGTACAGTTGTCCCTTGGACAACATTGGTCTGAAGTGTGCAGGTCCACTTATAAACGCTCGGGTCCACTGTATACTACAGTATTACACAATCCAAGGTTGACTGCATTCGCAGGTGTGGAACTGCAAATACAGAGGAATCACGCATACAGACTATAAATTATATGTGGAATTTCCACTGTAAGAAGGGTGGGCACCCCGAACCCCCACTATTGTTCAAAGGTCAACTGTATATCTGAAAGTTGCTAATAGAGTAGATCTTAAAAGTTCTCGTCACAAGAAAAAAATCTGCAACTATATGTGGTGATAGATGTTAACTAGAGTATTGTGGTGATCATTTTACAATATACACATGTTATCTTCAATATCCTACGATAAGCCATAAAGCAAAAGAATATTAAAAAAAGAATGTATATATATGTACAACTGAATCACTTTACTGTACAGAAGAAATTAACATTGTAAATCAATAATTAATATGCAAGAGGGAGGGGATAAAGGGATATATGTATACGTATAGCTGATTCACTTTCTTATATAGCAGAAACACACCACTGTAAAGCAATTATACTCCAATAAAGATGTTAAAGAAAATAATAAAAAAACAGGGCTTCCCTGGTGGTGCAGTGGTTGAGAGTCCGCCTGCCGATGCAGGGGACACGGGTTCGTGCCCCGGTCCGGGAAGATCCCACATGCCCCAGAGCGGCTGGGCCCGTGAGCCATGGCCGGTGAGCCTGCGCTCCGCCACGGGAGAGGCCACAACGGTGAGAGGCCTGCTTACCGCAAAAAAAAAAAAAAAACAAAAAACAAAACACAATATATACATATATCAAATCATTATGTTGTATATCTGAAACTAATACAACATTACATGTCAGTTATATCTCAATGTTTTTATAGATAATGAAGGATATTGTTATATTAATAAAATAGCTCAATTCTATTCTTTCAAACAATTCTGTTACCGAATTCCATCAAGCTAAACAAGTATAAAAAAAAAAATAAGAATCATCCTTGATGTTATTCGTGCCACCATAATACACGCCTGTGTTTGTGTAAACTATATTATACTTTAAAAGAATAAATGTTTAGAATTAACAAAAGGTTCAAAGGTAATTATCTCACAAAATTGTTTAAAAGCCAATTCATGCATCATCCTAATAATGTCCCTCAATCCTATTTAGAAGAGAGTATATTTTTTTTAATTGAAAGAGCACATTTATTTTAGTTCTTTCCTATCTTCATATTATGTTTTAGTCCCTAGCTTTAAAGTTGACATCAGTTCGCCTATTTTTCCAAATTCCATCTTGGAAGCTAGTCACATTCCCTCTGCCTTCATTCTAGTGGGGAAAACATCTCTGAAGACATATAATTTTAATATTTTAAATAGAAAATAATTTGGAAGAGAAAGGAGAAAAAGTAGTGGTGAAAGAAGTATGCACACTCACACAGAGGAGAACTGGTGGTAGGATTTGATAATAAAGGATTTTCCTACAAGAACACAAGTTTATGGAAACTGTGTATGTGAAGCATATTTTCTGCATTTCTTTGATTTTCTTTGTTGAATTCAATTTGAAAATAAATGAATCTTTCTAGCACGCAGAAATTTTGTTTGTCTCCTTTCTGCAAGACCCTCTCCCCCCAAAAAATTCCCTTAATGACCATTTTCTCATCCAATTTAACAATGAAAAAACTCTTTAAAAAAGATCATTTCAAATATGATATATGGAAACCAGTTACACTTCCAAAAAAGTTTTTTTTCAAATCTTACATTGGTTTTTTTCTACCTCCTCTGGTCTTACCCAACACAGACCCTACAGATGAAGAAATCACAAGTGTCTCTGGCCTTCACAAACAAAAAAACATTAAAGTAATAGGAATATTTGGGGAAGATGGTTTCCCTTTGTATATGCTACTAAAATTTAGTATATATAAAGTAAGACATTTTTATAAAGGTAACATCTTCACAAGAAAAAACACTTGGAAGTGATCAGAATATAAAGTAAAATTTTATAAGAAAAATTTTAAATCTATT
Source organism: Neophocaena asiaeorientalis asiaeorientalis (assembly GCF_003031525.2). Classification (NCBI taxonomy): domain Eukaryota; kingdom Metazoa; phylum Chordata; class Mammalia; order Artiodactyla; family Phocoenidae; genus Neophocaena; species Neophocaena asiaeorientalis. The sequence continues at coordinate 2,234,311 of NW_020171830.1, forward strand.
CTAGATAATGCTTCAATCACTTTGCAAAATGATTGAAAAAGCCAAGTTGCAATCTTAATGAAGTTCTACAGAGGGAGCTAGCATCACAAGGAATAAATTTATAATACACAGAACTTCAAGAAGAAGACCTATTTGGTTGGAAATACTGGATTTCTAGTCATCAACTTAAGCTCAGATTATCCTCTAAGGTTTTACACCTTAGCCATCAGCCAACCCCAAAAAAACCACAGTATTACCTACAAACTATGGTATTTTTCTAGTAAATCATATTAAAACTAACGAAATATAACATCCACCATAAATAGTTTGTGAAGTAAATGTGTTTTAAATAATATCATTCTTCTAAAGAATTTTTTAGAACATTCTTTTTCCTAAGTCACTGAACTTAAAGCAAAGTAAAAAGCAATAAAAAAGATCCGAAATCAAATTGGAACCTAACTTTCCTACTATAAGTAATAGAGGCTCTCCAAGCCTTAGTTTCCTGTAAAATGGGAATGATTAGAATACCTACCTCATAGGGTTGCTGTGAGGATTAAATTAGAGCATAAAAGTAATTAAAGAAATGTCCTCTTTCCTTGCTCTTAAGTGTTATTCAATTTTTCAATACTTTCCAAAAAGAAAACACTAATTATAGTTAGTAGAGAAAATACTAATTATATATAGTTAGTAGTTTTCAAGAACTAGATTAGCTGCTAACAGATACTAAAGTTCCCCAAAACTCCTAAATTCATATCATTCCCAAATAGTCTGACTCAATCCTTAAGGGAATATAGACCATGTCGGCATAACCCTTACATTGTTTTTCAGGTAGGTATCTGTCATAGCTGCACTCTCAAAATATTCTTGTCTGTTGTAACCAAGAAGAAAAAAGAATTCAACACAGCAATTTCTACTCTATTCAACCCATGGTGACCCGAATAAATTCACCCTATTGACACCACATAGTAAAATACTGTCAAGTAAATTATTTGTAGCAAAAGATCAATGAACTACACTTGGACTGAAAAGGTCTGGATAAAGTTTCAGGAACCACCTAACCCTTCCCCACTAAAAAAATCAAAGAGGTAGAAAGCAAAAAAGACCATTACCATTTTTTTCTGAACAATTTTATGCCTGAAACTCAAAAACTATATTCAGAGGGATTACAGAATAGACTAAAAGAGAAGTAGCTAATTAAAGAAACTATTTGCTTAATGGATAATAATAAAAGAGCAAAGCACTAATCTAATCTATAGCAAGTCACTTTACCATGTGGATCTCACCCATTCATCATAAAATATGAATAATTAGTTATAGGGTTCATTTCTAGAATCTTAAATTCTATAACTTAAAATATGTAAAAGAAAGTGGGCCCTGAGAAAGGGATCATAAAAATGTTCATGGTATTTAAAATACTGCAGCTTTTATGAATATTGAAATCATATTAACCACTTAACCTTGTTGCTGGTCCTAGATGTTCTTTATTTCAATTTTGACTTTTCACTTCCCAGGCGTTTTTTTTCTCTTTGGCATTTGCCATGAACAAAATCTATCAGCTTTATAGGCAATCAGTTCTAACACTACTCTTACAAGACAATCTTGATATTTTCAAAGCCACACCATCAATAATAATGAATTTAAGAGCATATCAGATGTTACTGATTGTCTCTAAGGGCTCTAAACATGTTCTGAAACATGCCACTTAAAATACTTAAAAATCTCCCCTGCTGGTTTAGAAATTGGCATTGTTCTCTAAGAAATTATAATATTTTTACACTGAACCAAAGATTAAGGTCTAAGAGTGTCCTTTCCAAGACTCCTGCTTCATACCTCTTACATAATTCATTTATTTTCTTCCCTTTCATCATAATCCTAAACCAATAAAAACTTAAATATACTTATTCCAAGATAAAACTTTTAAATTCAAGGGGTAATTCTAACAAAATAATTCAATTTTGACGTAAAAAAATAGTCAATAAGGAGAATTCATTCAGTAACAAAAGGGAAAATATACTTCATATTTAGAACAGCATAGGGCTTCCCTGGTGGTGCAGTAGTTAAGAATCCGCCTGCCAATGCAGGGGACACGGGTTCGAGCCCTGGTCGGGGAAGACCCCACATGCTGCCGAGCAACTAAACCCATGTGCCACAACTACTGAGCCCACATGCCACAACTACTGAAGCCCGTGCACCTAGAGCCCATGCTCCACAACAAGAGAAGCCACCGCAGTGAGAAGCCCACACACCACAACGAAGAGTAGCCCCCACTTGCCACAACTAGAAAAAAGCCCGTGTGCAGTAATGAAGACCCAACGCAGCCATAAATAAATAAATAAATAAATAAAACACACACAAAAGTACAAAGAATAAAATTCACCCATTATCAATCACCCACAGATCTACTATTCTACTACAATTCTCTTTTATGATATCTACAAGCAATCTTTTTCACCTACTTAAATCATCACGATATTAAATATTTTCCTAAAAACATTTTAATAACTGCATAGAAAGAGAAAAACAAATACCGTATGCTAACACATATATACATTACCAAATGTAAAATCGATAGCTAGTGGGAAGCAGCCGCATAGCACAGGGAGATCAGCTCGGTGCTTTGTGACCACCTAGAAAGGTGGGATAGGGAGGGTAGGAGGGAGGGAGATGCAAGAGGGAAGAGATATGGGGATATATGTATATGTATAGCTGTTTCACTTTGTTATAAAGCAGAAACTAACACACCATTGTAAAGCAAATACACTCCAATAAAGATGTTAAATAAAATAAAATTAAAAACTGCATAATATTCCACAGAGTTAATTTAGTTAATTGCACTAGAAAAAGAGAATAGCTCATTTAAGATTAATCCAATAGTGTGGCACTTGCTTTTTAAGAGAATTGAAAATTTTGTGTTTTCTATAAAATTTGTATATATTAAGTATGCACACAGGTCATTTGGCTCCTAATAAGATTTAGACTCCTTTCCAACATCTTTTTTTAATTGAAATAAAGTAAGTAAAGCAAAGAGTAACCTAGAAAAGATGTGATTTTTTAGTGCTAAATAGTGACAAAAGAAAAGGTCTAACCTGAAAATCTGCTTCAATCAATAAAATGTATTTTTCCTGTCATAACGCCATACAATTTTTTTTTCCAGAGCACTTCCATTAGATTAAAAATTTGAGCTATTAATCTATCATCACACTACACACCTTGAAGAGTTTCTCTAAGAATTATGACAGATTTGAGCTAAATACCTATCTCTCTTTTCCAGTCTGTGGTATGGCCTAATGATATTCATTTTAACCATAGCTGGCAAAGATTAGGGACATCACTAATTTTCCTACACAGCTAAGTATGTAGTTATGGTAGAAAAATAATAACTCCAATATACTTTTAGTGATAAATGCTAACTTATAAAATAATTACTATGTATATTATATATTATATACATATTTGAATATACATACTTGAATATATGTATATATTATAATATATTCAAAGAGGAATAAAAATCTGCAAGGACACTGACAAGAAAAAGTATATAACAATCAAATCCAGAAGATATTCCAAGTGGCTTAACATAAAAGAAAGAAAATTCTGGAAAAGTACATATTATTTACACTCAGCTAGTATGTTTTATACCTGATACCGTTAACGAGACAGGACTGCCCTACCAAAGGTCTGCTACGGAATATCCAGAAGACATATCAGGCACTGTGAGAAAAAAAAAATCATCTATCCAAATTTAACACATTCTAGGTGAAAATATAATTTGAAACCCTCAATCTTTTGTTTCGAAATTCATAGTCATAAAGCAAGGCTTGTATTAAAATTCATTTGGCCTAAAGACAAGCAAAACTTCTTCACTGAGAACTACAAAGCACTGCTGAGAGAAATTAAAAGACAGACTAAATACTGTTAAGATGTCAATTCTCTCTCAAATAGATTCAACATCCCCATGATAATCCCAAAAGGTTTTTCTGAGGAAACTGATATACTGATTCTAAAATATATGGCAATGTAAAGGATCTAGTACATCCAAAGCAATCTTGTAAATGAAGACCAAAGTGGGAGGACTTACAGCACCTGACTTCAATACTTACTATACTGTGTGACTAGCATAAAGAGTGACAAGTAAATCAACGGAACAGGATAAACCCATATTTCTACAGTTATTTTATTTTCAACAAAGGCAACAAAACAATTCAGTGGACAAATAAAGTCTATTCAGCAAATAGTGCTGAAATAACTAGATATCCATATAGATAAAGGAGAATGAACATTGGAATCTACCTCACATCATATACAAATATTAATGCATAATAGATCATAGACCTAAACAAAACAGCTCAAATCATACAGTTTTTAAAGAAAAATATAAATAAGAGTACCTTCATAAGTTGAGGGCAAAGGTTTTTTAGATGAACAAAGTAATAATCATAAAGGTAAAAAGTGATAAATTAGACTATAAAAATTTTAAACTTGCTTATCAAAAGGCACTATTAAGAAAAAATGGTAAGCCTGGGATTAGAGGAAAAAAATTGTAAAACATACATCTGACATTGACTGGTATCCAGAATATATAAAGAATTCCAACAAGTCATCAATAAAAGGAGAAAACAATCTAATTTTTTTCATCAGCAAAAGATGTGAACAGACTCTTCACCAAAGAAAATACACATGGCCAATAAGCTAATGAAAAAGTACTCAATATCATTAGTCATCATGGAAATACAAATTAAACCACTCTGAGATACCACTACATATCCACCAGAATAGCTAAAATTAGCAAGACCAACAAATACCAAATGTTGATGAGGATGTAGAGCAACTAGAACTCTCTTATATTGCTGGTAGGAATGTAAAACGGTACCACTTTAAAAGAAAATCTAGTAGTTCCTTATAGAACCAAATATACTATTACCCTAGTGACTCAGCAGCAAATCTATTCCTGAGTAATTATCCATGAGAAATAAAAACATGTTCACAAAGACTTATACAAAAATATTAACAGCAACTTTATTCACAGTATCCAAATGAAACAGCCTAGACGCCCACCAATAAGAAAACAGATAAATCATGGAATGTTAATCAGCAATAAAAAAATTAACTAATACATGAAAGAATCTAAAAAATATTATACTGAGTGAAAGAAGTATTATATAAAACATAACGTACATATGATTCCATTAATAAGAAATTCCAGAACAGGAAAAACTTAATCTATAGTAGAAAAAAAATCATAATAAGGGTTACCTCTCAGAGGGTAGGAGCAGAGAGTGACTACAAAGAGGCATAAGGGAATTTCTTGATAGAGAACTGGGTTACGAACATTTACGCACTTTTCAAAACTCAGCAAATGTACACTTAAGATCTGTGCATTTCACTGTATGAAAATATTTACAGGTAAAGGCAAAAAATTCTAAACTATTGAATTCTAGGTGATGGTATGCATGTTGAAATATTTATGGGGAAACATATTGATGTCTGCAATTTATTTTTGAAATGCATTCAAAAAGCAGATGAAGTAATGGATAGACAAAAGAATGGATAAGGTGAAAAAGAGAGTAAAATGTTAATGATAAAATCTAGGTGGCGAGTATATGGGTAATTATATACTATACATTTAAAATTTTTCATAATAAAATCTAAGAAAAAAATCAGTCTATCCATGGGGGTGAACTATATCACAGACAGCTAAAGAAACTGTAAATGAATTAACACATTCATATGGGTTACATATTAAATAATATGAAAATATTCACAGTATTGCAGTTTTCTGGTATTTTTAATATTGGTCATAGTCTCTGAGGGCCAAAGGAACCTCTAGGTTGACTACCTAATTCCCAAAACAAAAAAGTTCTGTTACCAAACCTATAAGTAAGCAACCAACCAATGGTACAGTTACAATCACCTACCCTCATTGACTAGGCAGTAAAGAAAGAAATTATATAAAATTCCTTAACAATAAATTTGAGAACCCACGATGGAGATTATAATCAAATGAAGACATAACAAATATAAAAATACTGATGAAAGGCTAGCATAACAATGGGATATATCAACTCTAAGAACTCTTAAATCCTTTTCTTACACATTGAGCCTACCATTTTACAATTAACACTTACTATAATCTCTTCTATAAGACAGAAGAAAGAAAATAATTTGGAAAAGATTCAGGACAATGTTTGTAAATAGAACCTTAAAAAGTACTCAGAAAAATCATTACTTAACCTTGAGAAGAAAATAATAATCTTGAAGCACTCAATCTACAGAAAAAGTTATTCTCCATCACTTGAGTACAAATGAAGATTACATTTAAACTAAACCATGAGGGACTTGAGTTAGATATTAAAATATCTTTAACATAAGAGAGTGTCAAACATTAAGAAAACTCCCAAGGAAGTTTGTAAAATTCACCCATGTATTTATAAAAAGGATAGATAGAACGCTGACTATCATCAATAATAAGCGCAGTCCGTACAACACTGTAAATCAACTATACTTCAATTAAAAAATAATAATAATAATAAGTGAGGTCCAACCTGTAGACGTAGTTAGCCTCAAATTCCTCAAACTTAATTCTACATTATTATTTGACATTAGGTGTTTCAATAATAATTACAATTATCAGAACTTTCTTACTGCACAATGGAGAAAAAAAAAGTAGCCTACTAGAAAACAGAAGCATATACTTTATTTTAGCTTCCCTCTTTGGACAAACCTATGATATTGAAAAGAGATGAAATTTTTTTTTAAGATTTTTTTTTTGACGTGGACCATTTTTTTTAAGTCCTTAATGAATTTGTTACAATACTGCTTTTGTTTTTTATGTTTTCATTTTTTAGCCCTGAGGCATGTGGGATCTTAGCTCCCTGACCAAGGATCGAACCCACACCCCCTGCGTTGGAAGGCGAAGTCTTAACCAATGGACTGCCAGGGAAGTCCCTAAGATGAATTTTTTTAAACTCCCAAGTCTGTAATTTTTAACTAAAAACCTCACAGTCCCTGTGAGGTAGTAATCTTTTTAGATACTACCACAGGGCAGAAAAATAGCAACAGAGATATCCCAGAATCATGTATACAGCTAACCTACCCGAAAGATAGGATCCTACAAACATTAAAATTTTTTAAAGGAACAAAATTTTATTTATATTTAAAGTGCTTTACCTTGTGCTAAACAGAGTTAGGCATTTACTTTTTCATAAGACAACGAACAAAATTATATTTCTCCACCTTAAGCAAAGGGTGGAAGTCAACTGAGCAAGAGCCAAAATTAACAATGACAATTTAACATTTTATCTGGGGAAAGAAGATGAAACGACCTATTTCCGAATATGCCCTTAGTCTAGAGGATGGGATACAATACTCCATATTCTAATGTGTGCATAGGAACAATTATTTCCTGTGTTAACCTTATGTAGTATAAATTATCCTAATCCTACTAGGATTAAGGTCATAATATTGATTACATCTTTATATTTTATACCCCACAGAGTTTTAAAAATCAGATTGTTTACATGTATCTACTCCATAGACAGAGTAAATTATGTACAGCCTAGGGTTTAATGCACTTACAGTTCCTTGTGTTTCTCTTCAGCCAAGATTTGGTCATTCAGTTTAAGAGAATACCTGTTAACACAGAAACAAAAATATACTGGTCATATAAACATACGTTTGCCTCATGGACATCTGACTGTGATATCAACATACAGCCAGTTGACCCCTATCAAATAAACACTACTACACTGTTAACAGGTCTCTATCTTAATTGATAAAACATTTAAAACTGCCTAAGTTCTTTTTTTTTTTAGTATTTATTTATTTATTTAGGATGCACCGGGTCTTAGTTGAGGCACGTGGGACCTTCATTGCAGCATGCAGTATCTTTTAGTTGCAGCATGCAGACTTCTTAGTTGCGGCATGCATGCAGGATCTAGTTCCCTGACTAAGGATTGAACCCAGGCCCCCTGCATTGGGAGCACGGATACCCAATGGACCACCAGGGAAGTCCCCCAAAGTGCCTAAGTTCTTTGATGGTCTATTAGTCACTTCCACAGACACCACCTCAAGAACTAAAGGGAGATGAACTTGATCATACTTTAAAAATATGAGTTATCTTCAATATTCTTCTGTAGTGAATCATCTGTTACTTTCACGCAGCAGTTCAAAATTCAAGAGACTACTAAAATGTTAAGTATTTAATAGTTCACAAAACAATATGAAGTTATTCTTTTATTAAATACATAGCAAACATCTGTGTGTACCAGACTATGTACTAGGTAGTGAGACATATGAGGAAAAGTAAGTTTTGGAGTTCTTGACTAAACCATTTACTAGCTTAATGACCACAGCCAATTCTTTCACCTCTTTAAGTCTAAGTTTCCCTGGCTATAAAATAGAGGCTACCATAAATATTAGAACAGGGATCTTCCAATATCATATATTTATACTACTGAAGGTAAACAGACTCTCTGAGGAGTACACTGAAATAGATAAACAATGGACAGGTCTTCAATTTCCACTTGTATTCATTCCTTTCCTAAAACTAATCTCCCTGACAATGGATCAGAGGTCTAAACGGAGAGGTCATCCAAATTCTCCTTACTTGACTCCCCTTCCACAAGTCTTTACTCACTTTATAAAAAGAATGGCATACCTCTCATCCATCCTGAATGAAACCGTACTGCATTGCCTAGATATAAAAATCTCTGAAGTATTAAACAAGGAATGATTCATAATATTTTGTCTGCAAAGCCTTCTTTACTTAAAGTACTACAAACTGACTATAGGGCTTCCTGTTCTATAATTACTGTAAAGAATGAAGATAGAAATTAAAAATGAGTAATTGTGATAGGATGTTCTATTTTCAGATATATTATAGAATGGGGCAGAAGTTGGTTACAATTTTCATTTAAAAAGTTCATCATTTCTAGCCCATGTTCATCATCCAAGATTACATTACTTTTCAGGGAGAGTTCTGTGAAGCAAAGCTCAGAGAGTTTCTAAAAAGAACAAGAAAGACAGTTCTTCCAAGCAACACACTTTTTTTTTTTTTGCGGTACTTGAGCCTCTCACTGTTGTGGCTTCTCCCGTTGCGGAGCACAGGCTCCAGAGGCGCAGGCTCAGCGGCCATGGCTCACGGGCCCAGCTGCTCTGAAGCATGTGGGATCTTCCCGGACCGGGACACGAACCCGCGTCCCCTGTATCGGCAGGGGGACTCTCAACCACTGCACCACCAGGGAAGCCCCAAGCAACACACTTTTAAAACAAGTCTCCTTGCCTTCCATTTATCTACCAAGGATTAAATATCAAACATGGCTGTCACAGGAACACAAATCAAATCATTTATTTGAACTGAAAAATAAAGTCAGACTTCTTAGATCATGAAAGTCAATCTGATTGTTTTGACAATGAAAGAACAGTTTTGCCAGCAAGGTTCCAAGGCAGACAATGGCTTTAAACTGAATAAATGGCTTTGGTTAAAACATGTTTAAGGCAAAAAAAAAAAAAAAAAAAAAAATGTTTAAGGCAGCTGATAAAAACATCTTATCAAAAAAATATCCTTTTGACATAGGTATACTGAAGTTAACAATATTTAGCTTTTCTCAATAGCTCCTGAACAATGCCTATAAGTAAAACACTAATAGATATAATTACTACCTAATATAATTATATTAAGAAGACTTAATAAAGCCTTTTTTGGTATACATCCCAGAACTGCACATCTCTAATGACTCTAATGACCCTGGCAAGTCAGGTGGTTTCTAGTCTTTGCTTTCAACGAAACTGAAGAAGGACTTAATCAAATTACCAGCTGACAGATAAATAAAAATAATTTTGATGATAAATCATTTGATGACAGAAGAGCTCAAATAACTGAGTGACAACTACTAAAACAAAACTGTGCATTACCATTCAATTAATTATGTAAACAAATTGCTCAGAATTTACACCTCTTAAAGAAAAAAGGGGGAAATAAAATTGATGCTGACCATTGTCTTATTGCAGCATTGAGTATTATTTATCTACAAAAGGTTGAATTAATTGAAAAACACTGAAGATCAGCTTCACCCATCTCATGCTTCACCCAACATGCATTTCCAAAATAACTTATTTTCTTGTTTAATAATGATTTAACATTTTAATACATTTATGTTGTTTTACTATATGCTAATTACAATTTAAAATCTAGGAAATTTTTTTTAAACTTGACTTCACATACATATATGTTGCAGAGACATACAATAGGGTGATCAATATGCACGAAAGGCTTTCATGCATAGAAATATATTGCCTTCATAATGTATGCATAGTATATTACATGCAAAACATAATCCATGCATAAAAATACACCACATAAGGATAAAATCTGGTGGGGAAAAGTGTAATAGAGATACGAATTTAAACAGAGAAAGGAATATAAATTTTTTAAATGTTTAAAAAGAGCCTGTTTGTGTCTTTTTATAAATGAATCATGGTAGATATCAAACCACAATGGTATTTAGTATGCACTAAGAGTGATTTATCAGTTTTATTTAACATTACAATATAAAAATCATAAATATTAATTTAATGAGTGAGGAAGTACTTGTTCATTGAAACATTTTTATGGGGCTTCCCTGGTGGCGCAGTGGTTGAGAGTCCGCCTGCCGATGCAGGGGACACGGGTTCGTGCCCCAGTCTGGGAAGATCCCACATGCCGCGGAGCAGCTGGGCCCATAGGCCATGGCCGCTGAGCCTGTGCGTCTGGAGCCTGTGCTCCGCAACGGGAGAGGCCACAACAGTGAGAGACCCGCGTACCGCAAAAAAAAAAAAAAAAAAATTTTTACGGAAGCTAAAAAGTTTCAACCAGTGGATTTGATGATATCTATGTCTTAGCAAAGTGCTTGGTACATATAAAATAGGACCTCAATGTTACTTTCCTTCTTTCTCTAGCTGGTTAGTAAAAGAGAAAGAACAAACATTTCTTGCCCTTAAGGACCTCACAATTCAGTAGACAAATCAGAATAAAAGTAACTGCTCATAGTGTGATAAGTATTACAATAAAGTTAAGTATAATGTTTATTATAATAAAGAAAAGAGGGAGTAATAAGTCTCCTTCATAAGAGAGTCAAAAAACGGACAGCTTTTATCTGTTGCCCAACTTTCTCTTCCTCTCCTATTTCATCTCTTCTTTGCTCCTTCCCCATGAACAACCTTCCCTTTTAAAGTCTGAGGACAAGAATTTGAAGGGAATAGTGAAGGTGGCCCGTAAAAAAGATCCATAGTATAGCCAAGAAGCAGACTAGGATAGCCTAATTGTGATCAAATCACCCAAAGGGAAATTCTACTCGCCAGATTCACAGAGTACATCTTCAGGTCCTCAACAATAAATTTGCAAGATCCATTTTGCACTACCCTCCAGGCAAATTAGTTCTCTAACCCCAAACTTCAAAATGTTCATTCAGTCTTCCCATAGTATTTCTGTCTCTGATCTGATTTTCCCCTGCCCCAAACCAGGGTATTTTCCATCAGATCTCAATAACCTTTACATTTCTTCATCTTTGCTGCTTTTTAACAATTTTATCTTGCTTATCTCTTCCTTGACTCTTGCACCCTTCTTCTTAAGAACCTGACCTATACATATACTACCCAGAATCAGTCAGACTGCTAGGTTTGAGGACACAGTTATATACTAAAAGGACTGCCTCAAATTTATTTCGGAAGTAGGCAAGATATAAATTAGAATTATAAATGTAAAAGTAAATACACCATCAGGTCCCTAATTCTTACTAATGAAATGGAGCTATTTCTCACTGAAACATTTAATGTTAATGTTTGTTTGTTAAATGTTTGTTTAAATGTGGGGCTATAATTGTATGTAGTTCTTATTTTCATTTAATGTATGCTGTTCTGCCAACCTAACTGCTGTTGGCAGAAAAAAAAGATACACAGCCTTTTGAATCTATTACATTTAACTTATTCTCTGAGTATTCAGTTTTAAATTAATAAACGTCAAAAGGAAAATTCAACTTAGTAGGAAGTAGAAAGTAGAGCGCTGTATTTCAACTTTCTACTATGTCTTTTCCAAAATAATACAAAGCACAGACTATTTTTTAGTTGGGTTTTGTTTCCTAAAAACATGATTAAACAGATGTTCTACTTTTATATCCATTTCTTGATTCAAACATGAACATAGTCCCTAAAAAAGCCAGAGACAGCAAAATGGTATAGTGGTAGTTCTCAACCTTTTTTCTACCTGAATTTACCAGAAGGAAAAGAAATACACACCAATCAGCAGAAAATGAGGAAGCAGGAGAGAGCACAGGGAAGGGCCCTCTTTACCCTGCCTCTAGTCTCCACAAAGAGAGCCTCTGAGTCAGTGAAACTACATTAGATTGAAAGTCAAAGACCTGTGTCATTGTCCTGATTCTGCCATTAAGTAGACAAGCCATTTAATTTCTCTAAAGAGGATAAAACTACCTATGTGACAGAGTTGCTATGTGGATCAAAAAAGATAATACTTCAGGGGGCTTCCCTGGTGGCGGTGCAGTGGTTAAGAATCTGCCTGCCAATGCAGGGGACACGGGTTCGATCCCTGGTCTGGGAAGATCCCACATGCCATGGAGCAACTAAGCCCATGTGCCACAACTAATGAGCCCGTGTGCCACAACTACTGAAGCCTGCGCCCCTAGAGCCTGTGCTCCGCAACAAGAGAAGCCACTCCAATGAGAAGCCCACGCACCGCAACGAAGAGCAGCCCCCACTCACCACAACTAGAGAAAGTCCCCGGGCAACAAGAAGACCCAACACAGCCAAAGATAAATAAAATAAACAAATTTTAAAAAAACAAAAAAAAAGATAATACTTGAAAAGGGCCCAGCATATTATTTAACAGATATAAAGGCTCACCCCTCCCCCCTTTCTTGGAATGCCTCCACCTCTACCAAATGAATAATTAAATTAGCTCAAAAGTAGATTGGTGGGGGCGGGGGGTTGTTAAAGTATTTCACTTGTTTTGAAACAACTGCACAACTACAAATTTCCATTAAGGAAACATCAGGCAGTTGTATACAAGGATGTCAACTAGAGCATAATTTATGGAAAAGTAAAACTGTAAACTATTACACCATCCAAAACGTATCCAACTGCATCAGTAAATTACAGTTCAACCATGGGGAAATGGTTCAATATTGTTTTTTTTAAAAAAAAGGAGAGGGACTTCCCTAGTGGTCCAGTGGGTAAGACTCCGTGCTCCCAGGGCAGGGGGCCCAGGTTTGATCCCTGGTCAGGAAACTAGATCCTGCACACATGCTGCAACTAAGAGTTTGCATGACGCAAGTAAGAAGTCCGCATGCCACAAATGAAAAAAAAAAAAATCCTGGAACTTGCCTGGTGGCACAGTGGTTAAGAATCCACCTGCCAATGCAGGGGACATGGGCTCAATCCCTGGTCCGGGAAGATCCCACATGCCACAGAGCAACTAAGCCTGTGCGTCACAACTACTGAGCCTGCGTGCCACAGCTACTGAAGCCCGCAGCCTAGAGCCCGTGCTCCGCAGCAAGAGAAGCCACTGCAACGAGAAGCCCGCGCACCGATGAAGAGTAGCCTCCACTCACTGAAACTAGAGAAAGCCCATGGGCAGCAACAAAGACCCAACGCAGCCAAAAATAAATAAATAAAATAAACAAATTTACAAAAAAAAAAAATCCCGCATGCCACAACTAAGACCCAGCGCGGCCAGAATGAATGAATAAATGAATGAATGAATAATTTTTTTTAAAAAAAGAAAAAGCTTGCAATATACTCCCAAAAAGAATTGGAAACATATATATCAAAATATTATATATAATTGCATATGATTTTTATTTTTTCTTTGTGTTTTTAAAATGTACATAATAAGGATATTATTTTGAAATTAGAAAAGCTATGTTAAAAACAATTACATACAACACTTTAGAATGTGGTTATGATACTCATCCGGATACAGTTTCCACTTAAACTTTTCAACCAATGAACTTGTAAGCCTCCAAAGATTACATGAAAACTTTTCTTGTACAAAAAAATTTAAATAAACTTAATTTAAATACTTTATTATATAAATATTGACAGCAACAGGTGACAAGTAAGTAGGAAGAAGGGAAGTGGGAAGGGAGGGAGAAGGAGGGGTAGAGGGGACACAGGAGGAGGGGAGAGGAGAAGGAGGAGAAATACTTCCCTCAATCCTGTCTGAGCTATTTAAGGAAGACACTCTTGAAGCAAAGAAAGAATAAAATCCAATAATGGCATTCCTACCATGGGCAATGGGAAAATGGTATTATTATTTAGGTTTATAATTAAGTATCTGAACACATAAATAAAATGTATTAATACATTATAGATAACTATTGAGATACGCTAGAACAACAGTAGTGTACAAGTAACAGTAATAAAACAAAGTTTGGGCCTTTTGTAAGAAACTGAAACAGACACTATTTATTCAGATGTGTTCTTTCCCTGAAGATTAGCATAACTTAGAATTTCAGGCTCAGAAAGGTCCTTGAAGAGACTGTGAAGTCCAGAACAGCCCAGTCATAAATGAAATGCCCTACCAATGTCACAGATAGTAACGTCAAGCTAAGACTTGCTATATAGCAGGATGATAATAAAATATTCCATAAATACTTGCAACTAAGATTGCCCTGTGAGAATTAAATGAGTAAAATTCTAGAAATCTACAAATATTACCATATAAACCAAAGAACCCTAATGGTTCCTGTTAAGTTTTATGAAGTTGACAGAATCAATCATACAGATAATGTGGATATAGTGAGATTTTAAACAACATAACATGTTTAAATGGCTCTTGCAATTGTAAAATAAAAGTTGATTCAAACATATTAGAGGGACTTCCCTGGTGGTCCAGTGGGTAAGACTCCACACTCCCAATGCAGGGGACCCGGTCTGATTCCTGATCAGGGAACTAGATCCTGCATGCATGCTACAAATAAGAGGTTGCATGGTGCAACTAAGAAGTTCACATGCCACAACTAAAGATCCCACGTGCTGCAATGAAGATCCCGCATGGTGCAACTAAGACCCAGTGCAGCCAAAATAAATATTTTTTTATAAGAACATATTAGAGGGAATTCCCTGGCAGTCCAGTGGTTAGGACTCTGTGCTTTCACTGCCCAGGGGCCAGGTTCAATCCATGGTCAGGGAACTAAGATCCCGCAAGATGCGCAGTACAGCCAAAAAAAAAAGCAAATTAAAAAAAAAAAAAACCATATTAGAAAGCACAGAGAACTATATTCAATATCTTGCGATAAACCATAATGGAAAAGAATATTAAAAAAGGAAGGTATATATATGTATAACTGAATCACTTTACTGTACAACAGTAATTAACACAACATTGTAAATCAACTATACTTCAATTTAAAAAAATACAAAAAAAAAAACAGAAAGGAAGAAAAAGGAGATCCAAAGTGTTAATCCACTAATATTTCAGCTTTCACTAAAGCTGAAATTTAAGAGGCTTATAAAGAAACAGATTAAGAGTAAACCATGGGGGGCTTCCCTCATGGCACACTGGTTAAGAATCTGCCTGCCAATGCAGGGGACGTGGGTTCGAGCCCTGGTCCTGGAAGATCCCACATGCTGCGGAGCAACTAGGCCGGTGTGCCACGACTACTGAGCCTGTGCTCTAGAGCCTGCGAGCCACAATTACTGAAGCCTGTGCACCTAGAGCCCATGCTCCGCGACAAGAGAAGCCACCGCAATGAGAAGCCCACGCACCGCAATGAAGAGTAGCCCCCGCTCACCGCAACTAAAGAACGCCCTCGGGCAGCAACAAAGACCCAAGGCAGCCAAAAATTAATTAACTAATTAATTAATTTTTTAAAAGAATAAACCATGGGGTTTGAATGCAAATAACAGCAATAAGTTACAAGGTTTATGAAAATAATATTTTAAATTCTCATTAAAAAACTAGATGAGGGGGGGCTTCCCTAGTGGCACAGTGGTTGAGAGTCCGCCTGCCGATGCGGGGGACATGGGTTCGTGCCCCAGTCTGGGAAGATCCCACATGCCGCGGAGTGGCTAGGCCCGTGAGCCATGGCCGCTGAGCCTGCGCATCTGGAGCCTGTGCTCCGCAATGGGAGAGACCACAACAGTGAGAGGACCGCGTACCCAAAAAAAAAAAAAAAAAACAACTAGATGAGGATTAAAACTCAATTAGAGAAAGCTGGAGGAAATAATAATTAAGCTAGATTTAAACCTAAGCACATAGAACTATACTCTTTGTATTTTAAAAAAATCATTGATAATTATTCGTAACAACCAGCCACATATTTTCATTAAAGGAAATTTTTTAAATTTGGTACTTGTAAGATGTCACCACTTGGCTCTTGGGCCACATGAACAAAACTAGCCCACGTTGTATCACATTTCCTATATATTTCTAAGTACATTTTAGTCTGGATTCTGTCCCTACATGTCACTCCACTGTGATTTACTTAGCTGAGGTCACCACTGACATCCTATTGTCAAGTCCAGTGGACTCCTGTAGGCTTTATGTTACCAATCTGTTACATCTGATATTATTAACCACTCTGCCATACAAAGTCACTATTCTTTGTGAGACCTTATCTTAGTTCTCCTGCTACAAGTTCACCATTTCTTCTCCATCTCCTACCATACTTCTTCATCTACCCATCCATTAAATGTTCTATCTTCCACCCCACTTCTCCTTTTACTTTATGCCCTTCCTCTAGAAAGGCTTATCTATTGGTTGCTTTAAACACTACCTATATAATAATGGTGGCAGCAATGGTGGTGATGATGATGATGATAATGGTAAAAATAGCTAACATTTATTGAATGGCATTATGTCAAATTACAATTAAATATAATGTTTATTACACGTCTCTCCCACCATGAATCCTCTACCCACCAGAAACATAAATCAAACTCTCTCCTAAATATGCCCACCTAGATATCACACATTCATCTCATGCATGAACAAAACAACTCAATCTCTCCATCCCCTCTAACATGTCCTCCCCCTCCCATACTCCCTAACTCAGTTATAAATAACATCTAGTCATTTACCAAAACTAAACATTGGAATGTCATCCCTGACTCCTTTGCCCTTTTCATTAAATCAATCATCAAGTCTTAACTTTATAACACTGAAGTATTATTGAACTTTCTCCCATTGTCTCCTAACTGTAATGATTAGGTCACCATCTCGCAACACGTCTATCACTACAGCCTCCTCTAATTTATCTCCTCAAATTCTCTGACATACTGCAGACACAGTGATTTACAGAATTCTAAACGTGAATCTGACCATGTCATCCGCCTGCTTATTAACCCCCCTCAAGTTGTCTCCACTGTCTGTAACAGAGATGTGAGACATTCCAAGCTCTCTGGTAGCCAATAATATTAGCTAGCACATGGCAAATACATAAATTATCTCATTCAATCCTCACATTATAATACTCCTATTTTAATATTCCTACTATAATATTGCTATTTTATTCACAAGGAAACTGAGCTTCCACAGATTAAGAAATATAACCAAAGTCACACAACTACAAGTCACTCCAGAGCACAATCTTAACCTGTATTCTATAATGCCACAGTATATGAATCAATTTCTTTCTACATTTGTCTCCTCAATTACACTACTAGCTGCTTAAAGGCAAGAAATTTATTTAACACTGTAGTCCCAGTATTTGGCAAAATGCTGACCACAAAGCAGGTGCTCCAAAAAATGTATACTGAGCTCAAATGAACTGTTAAAAATGAATCCATGCTTAGGTAAGCCTTAAGAATACCATTTTCCTCAATATTTCCTCAAAAGTCAGGTCTGGAGGTACTTCCCTGGTGGTCCAGTGGCTAAGACTCTGCACTCCCAATGCAGAGGGCCTGCGTTCGATCCCTGGTTTGGGAACTAGATCCCACATGTCTCAACTAAAGATTCCATATGCCACAACGAATGACCCAGTGCAGCCAAATAAATAAATAAATATGAAAAAAGAAAAAAGACAGACAGACCAAGGTTGTTTAAAAAAAAAAAAAATCAGGTCTGAAAATCAGAGAAGCCACGAGGAATACCATCTTATAATATCTGGGGCAAAATGAAATCTTCATAAATGAGTCTATGTTCATTTAGCGTCCATAATTTAGGTCCTATTTGAAGAAGCTCCAGAACAACTCAAAACCAATTACTTAATATGAAATAATATAAAGATTCAGAGTTTATTTCAAATGCAAATTTCAATACCAGTTTATTTCAAATTCTAAGAATCTAGAATTCATTAAAAAAAAATCAAAATAGCCAAAGATCATCTTTCTTTTAATGAAGGGCAAAGGTAACTAAGCTAAAGGAAATATTCAAAATTCAGTAGCCTTTCCAAATACCACAAATAATCTAAAAAAGTTATTGAAAAAAATTCTACTCACAATAGCAACAACTATATTTTAAAAATACCTAGAATAAACCTAACAAAAATGTACACTTATGAAGAAAACTAAATTTTGCAATAAGACCTAAGCTACAGTGTCTAATACTATAACCACTAATCACATTACTATTTGAATTTAAATTAATTAAAATAAAATAAAATTTTAAAATTCAATACATCAGTGGTCAGACTTCCCTGGCGGTCCAGTGGTTAAGACTCTGTGCTTCCACTGCAGGGGGCACGGGTTTGATCCCTGGTCGGGGAACTAAGATCCCACAGGCCTTGCGGCACAGCCCAAAAAAAAAAAACACATCAGTTGCACTAACCACACTTCAAACATTCAAAGCTAAATGTGACTACTGGTTACCATATTGGAAAACACAGATATACAACATTTCCAGCATTGCAGAAAGTACTAGTGGACCGCTGCTGCAGAGACAGTAAGTTACCCCAGATTTCATTTTTACTTTTAATCGCTTCTACGTGGTTTGAATTTTTTCCAAGAATCATTTATTTTTATAATTTTTGAAGCTAACAAATTTAGCAATGACCACTCCATAAGATGTGTAAGTCTAAAAAATCAAAACTATTCATTTTGCAACCCTGTATCTAATGTACTTAGAGCCTATCTGTTATTGAAATATATAAAAGAATACATAAACTAAATGGAGAAATACATGTATAGATAGAAAAACTCATATGTTAAAGATCTCATTTTTCCCAAATTCATCTATAAAGGTAATGTAATTCCAAACAAAATCCCAGAAACAATTTTTGTAGAACCTGACAAGCTTATTCTAAAATCTATGGACAAAAGAAAAGAGCCAAGAACAACTAAGAAAATTCCTGAATAAAAACAAAGTGTAGGGACTTGCCCTATCAGACATCAAGACTTAGTGTAAAGCTTTAGTAACAAAATAAAAATAGGGCTATATTAGTTCAAGGACAGACAAGCAGACTAGAAGGGAAAAAAAAAAAAGTTAAGAAGCCAGAGACCAGACTATAGATAAACAAAAATTGTCATTGCAGATCAGTGGGTAGAAGTTGGCCTATTCACAATATAGTAATATAATAGCTGATTCCCTAAAAGGAAAATCTTTTTAAAAACTAGATCCCTACCTCACATCATATACAAAAATCAATTCAGGATCAATTAAGGATCTAAATACACAAAGCATAATGCTATAACTTGTAGAAGAAAATACTGCAAAATAGCTATACAGAGACTTAACTACAAAAGTGTCAGAGCACCTCACAATTAGTTTTAAACAAAACAATGATAGCTTTTTAACTGTATATAAGGAGTCTCACTTGACACTCCAAATATTGTTTCACCTTCACACCTAATATACATCATTTATCAAAGTAATTCATTTTAGCTTATACAAATAATTCACCTGTAAATTTCTGGCATTGAATAATCAGCATTGAAATTTATGACCAACTTTACTTTGAGTATTTTTAGAGTAAACATTAAGTAATATCTTTCATGTATGCTTACATTAATCAAGATTTACCTAAGGTTCATATCATTATATTATTAAGGATTTATGTCTGTGAGAGAAACACATTTCCTGAACTACTCTAGCTTCCCTTCTTAAAACTGAGTATTTTTATTTCTAATGATGACTTTTATTTCCCAATTACCATTTCATTAATCCTCTCATTCCTCTTACTTCTGTGGTATTTATATGGTGTCAGGAAAAATTAAGGCAAATCTGTCTTACATATTTGTTTTCCATCCCTATTAATACATTCCTTTCCTTTGTTCCCCATAATTACACCAATACTCATCTGGAAGTATTTATATGTTCCATATTTCCTCCTCCCCTCATACCCACTGTGTCTCTTCAATATGCTGGAAAAGATTATTCTCAATAGCCTACTTCCTACCACAAGTGTCCTATTTATTTTCAGTTGTAATATTTTGGCAAATTGGATACACCAAAACTAACTTAATTCTGCTTTTCTCAGATCCTAATTTTTTCTTATTCAAGGGAAAAACCAGCTTTACAATCTTCAAATAAAGACTAGGATACTCTAGAAGAAATTTAACTTTTGAATATCAAATAATTATCTAGTTGATATTTCTGAATCATGGCCACGCTTGCTCTATTCGGGAAACAGGTCAATTGTAGACAACATACCATCTTCCCAACATAAGAAGTGCACTGTTTTGAAAGTTCAGTCAAAAAGAGAATTGTTGAGTCTTTCAATCTCTCACAAAGAAATTATTAATCTACTCTGATGCACTAATTAAAACTAAATGTTAACAATTTTTGGAGCAAACTACACACATTTTTCTCATCTACACTCTATCTATACTAAAAGGAAAATAGAATTTCATTGTTTATGAGCCTTTATGTATCTACTTAATTTACACTCAAAAAATCTGGATATATAATTGAATTTTTCACTTTCGAATTAATATTTCCATAGTAGAAAATAAAGAATACAGGTTTTACAATTAAAACAAGCATGTATTTCAAATTACTGCACAATGACTGATACATTTTTTGGTCATGAACAAATGACTTAAGCTCTGTTATTCTTTACGAGGATAACTACCTCATAAAGTTATCATGAGGACTAAACTAATACCATATAAAAACGTACCCAATCATGTTGAATAATGCTTTATTGTCAGACAATAATTGTTAAAAATTATTATACTCTTGTTTTTTCTCCTTACTCTTGAAAGTTTTTCAGATAGATTCTCCATGGCCCTTCTTTAGATTCAACCCTTTGTTGTATACCAGTCCAGTGTGCAAAGACCATTAGAATATGACGGTTCTTGTTCTTTAAAAAACTGCTCTGAAAAGCTTGACAAACATAGCATGTGAAAAATATATCTTCACAAAAATGTATGTGAAGAAAATATCAATTCTTTCATTAACTTTTTTTTTTTTTTTTTTTTTTGCGGTACTTGGGCCTCTCACTGTTGTGGCCTCTCCCGTTGCGGAGCACAGGCTCCGGACGCGCAGGCTCAGCAGCCATGGCTCACTTCCCAGACCAGGACACGAACCCGTGTCCCCTGCATCGGCAGGCAGACTCTCAACCACTGCACCACCAGGGAAGCCCTCTCATTAACTTTTAACATTGAACACTTAAAACTCCACTTTAAAAAAAGCCTTTCATAAAAAAATGTTTTTCAGCCAAACACTATTCACCAAGTGCCTAACATGTATCCAGCACCATGCCAAGAGTCATGTAAGAAAAAAGCATAGTGCAGTTCCTTTGCACCAAGAGCTTACTGTATATAGAAAAGATTTAGTAAGATACTTTCCTTAATTGCCTCTCTCCCCAGCAATGTTTATAAACACTGCATGCAAGGCTTATACTATGGATATTTAATTGTAAACCTAGTACAATAAAATATATATATTGAGCTTCCTCTCAAGTAAGAAATTAGAAAGCAGAAGAGAGTAACGAGAGCCAAGAAAGTCAAAGGAAATTGTAAATTTAAGGGAAAAAAACCCTCTCTTTTATTCAAAACACTGCTTGTTTGGCAAATCATAAGTTAAGATCATCACATAAATACACAAACTGTTAAACAGTTAAAACAAAAGATGAAGCCAGTAATCAACAAAAGATATGAACTAAAGGAAAGTAAGAAAATCATTTTTATTTATCCAGAGACTGCTCTGACATAGAAACCAGGCTTACCCATTTTGAATCCCCAAAATCTGGCATGTAGTTATTAATTCTTAGTTTGTACAATAGGTTCAAACTGTTAATAATTTAATCATCTGTTTAAAAAATAAAGGTAATTAGTGTGGCATGGTAGAAAAAGAAACAAATAGGGTCAGGAGATAGATTCCATCTCAGGCTTGCAATGCTAACTGTAATCAAGGGCAAAACATCTAACTTTGCTGAGCCTGTTCCGCTGTTGTAAAATGAATAAAGAAGACTAAATTATCTCCAAATTCCAATTTGTTTCAAAAATCCTATGAGTCCACGGTTATACATTTCCTGCTATAGTACATATACTAATAGTGAAATACACACACTCACACCCCTTGGACTTCCACTTATGTATGGCAGAAAGATTATCTACTCTTCCTTCCAAGACTGTTAAAATGATAATAAAGGCACAAAAAAAGGCAAACACCTACAGGAGCAAAAAGAATACTAATGTAATTAAGCATTAATGGTCAAAAGGTTTCCACAAATTTTCAGAAAAAGGAAAGCAGATAAGGAACTCAGCAACGCTAAAGAAACTAAAATCTTATTTGCAACTGAAAGAGACTACTTATGATAAGCAAGCTTAGTCCACCTGCAGAAACCCTAAATCTCAGAGGATACAGATAAAGCCTGGAGCTACAACTAAGGGAATGGACTACCATCTCACCATCACAACTTACAATTCCTAAAATAAATTAGAGATAAATTAGAGGTTTATTCCCTCAAGAAACCAAAGAGAAGTATCTCAGAACTAAGGAACAACAGGCAAACCAGGGGGAATAGGGAGAGACAGGTGAAACTGCCTACTTAATTATGGTACCTCTAGCCCCCTTTCCCTGGCCAACTCAGAATAAAGCAGCCAAGCTTAAACCTTCAGAAAGGAAAATGGAAGACTTTTCTGTAAAGAAACTGAACAGACTCTTTAGACTTTCAGATACTAACATTAAGGGTCACACCCCACCCTCCCAAAATAGGTTTTTAGCATAACCAAGCCACAATAAAGTCCCATCAGTCAACAAGCCCAACCTGATAGGGACAGAGTAAAGGGACGAAGTAGGTAATTAAACAGTTAATCCTACCAGAGGATTTTAAGTAAAGAAAAAAGTATGGGACACCCCTATAAGTTACTGATCACTCAAGAAAGCAGGTTTGCTTAACCACAAAACCAAGCTGGCTTGCTTAGCAACAAAACCATGCAACAGAAGTATGAAACATGCCCCCAAACAATAAAACAATGGTGGCATGAGACCCACATCCTGCCCCCTTAATGACCCCTTGGACATGCTCTCTGTACACATAAAAAACCATAATTTATAGAAAGGTGACATTTCAAAGTGAAAAGACCCTCATTGTACTGAGACATGGAATAATTTTTCCATAGTGCCAGGACAGTCCCGGTTTGACCACATAGGGACAAGAAAACTCCCCCGCCCGACACAGAGGAGGAACTGATGATGGAAGTGTGATGTCTACTCAAGAATGAGGAAGAAGGTGGTCTTCTCCCCCTCCCACTTTTCCTTTGATTATAAAACTGTAGCCCACTAAGTTCTTGGGGCGCAGCACCTTCTCATCTGCCCACTTGTAAGCCTCACAAGCGCCCTACTCTAATAACTCACTTCTTATCTATCACTTTGCCTCTCACCGAATTCTTTCTGCGCTGAGACATAAGGAACCAGAGCTCCTCAGAGCCCCCTGAAACGCCACCTAGCGGTTTCAAACCCACATATACCAACCTGCCAATGAGGTTTTGAATGTGGGGTATGGGTGTGTGTGTGTGTTTGAAAAAAAAATTTTTTGGCTTTATTTATTAGTGTTCTTTGGCTATGTAACAAATTCACCCAAAACTTGGAAGGTTAAAACAACAGTCTTTATCCCATACAGTTTCTGAGGGTCAGGAATCCAGGAGTAGCTTAGCTGAGTTTTTCTGGCTCAAGGTCTCTCACGTGGTTGTAGTCAAGCTGTCAGCCAGAGCTGCAATCATCTCAGGGCTCAACAGAGAATGGAGAATCCACTTCTCAGCTCACTTACATGGTTGTTGGCTAGTCTCAGTTCCTCAATAGCTATAGGCCTGAGGCCTCTACCTCCAGTCATGTGAGCCTCTCACGAGGTGTCTGAATGTCCGAGAGAGAGAAAGAAGAGAGCAG
This sequence comes from Neophocaena asiaeorientalis asiaeorientalis, assembly GCF_003031525.2. Taxonomy (NCBI): domain Eukaryota; kingdom Metazoa; phylum Chordata; class Mammalia; order Artiodactyla; family Phocoenidae; genus Neophocaena; species Neophocaena asiaeorientalis. The sequence goes on from NW_020171830.1 coordinate 2,258,552, forward strand.
CCACAATGGAAGACACAGTCTTTTACAACATAATCTCTGAAGTAGGATACCATCACTTCTGCCCTATGCCACTGGTTACACAGATCAGCCACAGTACAATGTGGGAGGGAACTACTCACGAGAATGCCAGGAAGAGGGGATCATCAGGAGCCATCTTGGAGGCTGACGATCACAGCCCGCCTTCTGGCCCCCAAGGATCCCTGCCTCCTGTTTTTCAAATCCATGTGTAGTGCCCTCCCACATTATACCAGGTTTGGTTTGTATGACCAATAACAAGCATATGGCAAAAATGATGACATGTTACTTCCAAGAATAGGTTATAAAAAAGACTGCAGGGCTTCCCTGGTGGCGCAGTGGTTGAGAGCCCGCCTGCCGATGCAGGGGACACGGGTTCGTGCCCCTGTCCGGGAGGATCCCACATGCCGCAGAGCGGCTGGGCCCGTGAGCCACGGCCGCTGAGCCTGCGCATCCGGAGCCTGTGCTCCACAACGGGAGAGGCCACAACAGTGAGAGGTCCGCGTACCGCAAAAAAAAAAAGACTGCAGCTTCCATCTAGGGAAAATTACACTATTACTCTCTCTCAAGTCACTCGCAATAGGGCAAACAGCTGCCATGTTTTTAGGACACTCTGAGATTTATGAAGTGAGGGACTGAGGCCCTCACTCCAACAGCACTTCAGAAACTGAGGCCAGCCAACAGTATCAACGAGCTTGGAAGCCACAGTTGAGCCTTGAAATGATTGCCACCCTGGCCAACAGACTGACTACAACTTCATCAGAGACCCTAAGCCAGAACCACCCAGCGATGCCACACTCTCAAATTCTTGACCCTCAGAAACTGTGAAAGACTAAATGTTTGTTACTTTAAGCAGCCATGTTCTGTGGTTATGTATTACATAGCAATAGATAACTATTATTACATAGCAACAGATAACTTCATTAAAGCTTTAAGAAAAAAAAACTCATAAAAGCAATTAAGGATTGTTACAAAAATATTAAATTGTATAGAATTTTGAAATAAAAGTACCCACCTTAGCCAACCCACCCTCCCATGACCGCTGGAGTTTAGAACATATCCTTCCAGACTTTTTCTTATTCCTTTGCAAATAAACAGAATAAGTTTTAATGTCTTACGCTTAAATAAGAACAGACAGCCAAAGATCACCTAATATTGGAGGAAAGGCTCCACCATGAAGCAGAAAGGCCACAATAAACAACCAGAAAAGAAAAATCCACAGAGAACAAAGATAAAGCAGGAAAGAAAAGACATTCAAAAACCAAACAGAACCAACTCTAATACACTTAGACACACAGGGAAAAATGCATCCATAACACAAGAACAAAATGTTACATAATGATAATTTACTAATACCAAGGTCAAAAAAAAAATTCTAAAAGCTTCCATAGAGAAAAAACTGGTAATATAAAGAGTTCTATTAGATACTGCAAGACAATGGCACATGCCTTCAAAATTCTCAAAGAAAACTCTATACTAACCAATCAATAAGACGTGAGGGGAAAAAATTTTTAAAGATCATCAGACATATACAAAGATTCAAAAAATTACCTTACATATGCTTATGCACTCCTTCTCTGATGGATATGCTATACACACACACACACACACACACACACACACACACACACACACACACACAGAAAACCAATAAAGAAGATATGAGATAAAGGAAGACTGCTGTTTAAAAGGAAAAGAAAAGAAAAAAAAAGACAAGTCTAGCAACACAACCAGTTCAGTTTGGAGCACAAAGATGGAGAACTGAAGAACGGAGGTCACCAGAGGAAAAGAGGTTGATAGACTTACTGATTTTGAGGAGAACGGGTAGAGGGGAGAATGCTTATTAGGCACATTACAGACTTAATAGAGTGGCTATTGAAAATTTGAATAAGTGTATAGAAAATAGTGCAAATGAACACAAGATACACTGAAAGAAAAAAGTTTTATAAGTAATCAAAGACTACAATTCTGTTCACAATGATTACTGATCTGGTTTTTAAATTTTTATTTATTTTATTAATTATTTTTTTATTGGTGTAGAGTTGATTTACAATGTTGTGTCATTTTCCGCTGTACAGCAAAGTGAGTCAGTTATACATATATATATATATATATATATACACACACACACTCTTTTTCAGATTCTATTACAATATAGGTCATTACAGAGTACTGAGTAGAGTTCCCTGTGCTATACAGTAGGTTCTTACTAGTTATCTATTTTATATATAGTAGTGTATATATGTCAATCCCAATCTCCCAATTTATCCCTCCCCCCATCCCTTTCCCCCTTGGTAACCGTAGTTTGCTTTCTACATCTGTGACTCAATTTCTGTTTTGTAAATAGGTTCATTTGTACCATTTTTTATATCTGTTTTAATGTAATATAACAAAATGGGGAAGATGAAGAAGAGGAAATGGTGTGAGTGAAAGAGAGCTAAATCCTTAGGTATCATAACAGAGACTATATATAATATGGAAATAGCTAGAGAGATAGACCTCAGAAAGCCCTAAGCTTAGGACAGCTAGGTGGATGGGTATTTATGAGACATTAACCGCCAATTCACCTATTCTCCCAGTAAGCATTCAGGAATGCAGAGGCTTTCTGACAAGTAACTAGAACCTGGTTAGCAAGGACAAAAGTAATCAGAGACCCTCCAACAATTAAAAAAAAAAAAAATCAAGAGAGTGTATAAATCCTGTTGAGAATTGCAAAAGCAAAGTTCTCAGAAGGTCAGAGGGAATCCTCTCCACCATTACCCAGTAACAAGATTTGGTCATCTATTCTCCCAGTGACTTGAAGACCAAGTGTGCCCCTCCACACAGTTCTATTGTATCCTCTATTCTGGAATCCTTCCTAATGGAATCATGTTCTTGTATCCTTTCCTAACATTAAAGGAACTTTTGTCCTTTGCCTCTCCAATCAATCACCCTTATGAAAAATCACACAAATACTAGCATATTATTTAGAAATAGGCAGATACCAGGAAAAAACAGCTAATAGAATTTAAAATCTTCTGGAAAAACAGCACTTATGCAGAATGGGGTAAAAGCAAGGGGAAAGATGGAAGATGCAGCAAAGAACTGATTTTTTCCTTAAAAACCTTCAGTACTAGCTTACTTTTTAACTAGTACTAGTTTTACAATAATTGTTTTTTTAACTGAAAAGGCCAAGTACTTTTTTTAAAAAAATCAATCACAAAATCAAATACTTTGTAAGAATTTTAACAGTTAATTCATTTTTATAGTGTAAGATACTAATAAGTATATATTTAATTCATTTGTTATAGTACCTAGCAAATTATTCCTGGATAATTTATTTTTACACCGTGCAAATATAAAACACTCATCTAAACATGGTCTAAAACATAAGTTAAACACAGTCTGTTGAAATGATATGGAACACTTTCAAGTGTATTTTGGAAGAAATGGTCAGGAATATAAGAAAGAGAATGCTCTACTTTTTATGATTAGAGTTCAAAAACGTGCCTTTTATCTCCAAGTACTGATTTCAAAAGTCAGTTTTACTGATTAAAACCCTCCTAAAATAAAAAAAATAAGACTTCAGCTGGCCATTTGGGATCAGCTGCTAGTGAAACAAAGAAGCTATTTGAGTTCCCACTAGTGTCAGCACACAGCTGCCACATCATAATCACTCTGATCATATTTGCATGAACCTTTAAAAACATAGTGTACAGTGAAAAAAAAGCTAATTTCCTAAGACTACACAGAGTATTATCCCATAAACACAAACATATACAATATCTCTCTGGGTTATACATAGATGTCTGGGGCATGTTCATCAAAACAGTTTAACACTGGTTACACGTCATAAAATTTCAGATTTTTTACTTCCTCTTTGTACTTTTATATGCTATTAGAATTTTTTTAAAACAGTGACAATCAATTAGTTGATTTCCTGGGCAAAACATCTCACACTAAGCAAACAAAGGAGTTCTAACTTTAAACGCATAAATTCATGTGAATTGATTCTATTTTGTTCTATTTATAAAGTTTTCCTGACATGTAACTGACATACATCTTAAATATTTAAAGTATACAATTTGATAAGTTTTGATACATGTATATGCTCATGAAATCATTATACAATCAAGGTAATGAACACACTCCTAAAAGCTCGGTCCTGTCTCTCTGTAATCTCTCCTTCCTGCTTTGTAATCTCTCCTTCCTGCCCTCCACCACACCCTGGCATATTGCACAGGAAACCAATGATCTGCTTTCTGTCACTATAAATTGAATTCCCTATAATCTCAATATAAATGGTATGATAAAGTATGTATTCTTTTTTGTCAGGCTTCTTTCAATGAACTCAATTATTCTGAGTTTCATCCAAACTATTCCTTTTTTATTTCTGACTAGAATTCTAATGTATGGGTAAACAATCTGTTTAAAGATTCACCTGTTGATAGACATTTAGATAACTTTCAGGTTCTAGCTATTAAAAACAAAAATCACCATAACATTAGTGAACACATCTTTGTATGGACACATGTTTTCACTTCTCTTGGGTAAATATCTAAGAATGAAATGGTTGGATCAAATAGATGTATGTTTAACTTTTTAAACTGAAATTCAGTGCAGCATTTTAACTCCCCATGAGAAGAAAGCTGTAGTTCCTCCCTTATCTAGCCAACATTTGGTATGCTTTGTTTTAAAATTTTAGCCATTCTAACAAATGTGTGGTAGTACTTCACTGTATCTTTAATTTACATTTCCCTAATAATGAAAGAGACTGAGTACCTTTCCATGTGGTTATTTGCCATCCATATATCTTTGGTGAATGTTCAAATCCCTTGCCCATTTTTTTATTGGGTTGTTTCTTTTCTGATTGAGTTTGAGAGCTCATTATGTATTTTGACTGGTAGTCCTTTATCAGACATACGCAAAGATTTTCTCCAAACCTGTGGTCTGTCCTTTAATTCTTATAACAGTGTCTTTCCAATAGTAAAAATTTTCATTTTGAAAAGGTCCAGCTTATCAATTTTTCTTTTATAGAACATACTTCTGGTGTTCTACATTTAAGAAATTCTGATTTAAACCACAGCCACAAAGATTTTCTCCTATATTATCATCCAGAAGTGTTACACTTTTAGGCTTGACATTTAGTTCTATCAGTTAATTTTGTATATGGTACAAAATACAGATCCAAATTCATTTTTATGCATGTTGATAACCAATTGTTCAAGCACTATTCGTTGAAAAGACAATCCTTTCTCCACTGAACTGCCTTGCACCTTTGTCAAAAATCAGTCGTCCAGGGACTTGTCTAGTGGCACAGTGGTTAAGAATCCGCCTGCCAAAGCGGGACACAGGTTGGAGCCCTGGTCCAGGAAGATCCCACATGCCACTGAGCAACTAAGCCCTTGCGCCACAACTAATGAGCCTGTGCTCTAGAGCCTGCAAGCCACAACTACTGAGCCCACATGCCACAACTACTGAAGCCCGTGCTCCGCAACAAGAAGCCACGGCAATAAGAAGCCCATGCACCGCAACGAAGAGTAGCCCCCGTTCACTGTGACTAGAGAAAGCCCGTGTGCAGCAACGAAGACACAACCTAGCCAAAAATTAATTAATTACAAAAAAAACAGTCGTCCATTTCTGCATGGGTCTACTTCTGGACTTTCTATTCTATGCCATCAAACTTTACACTGATATCACTGTTTTGATTACTGTAGCTTTATAATAATTCTAGAAATCAGGTAGTAGCTTTTTTTGTAGATTCCATCAGTTATTCTACTTAAATGATCATGCCTTTTGGAAATAAAAACAGTTTATTCCTTCCTTTGCAACCTGGATGTCTTTTACTTCTTGCCTGATTGTCCTGAACAGAATCTTCAGGACCACTGCATACATTTTGAAGTGGTGAGAGTGGACATCCTTGAATTGTTTCTGATCTTAGGGGAAAGCATGCAGACTTTCACCATTAGGAATTATGTTATTAGTAGGCTTTTCCCTAACCCAAATTTTATGAGGTTAAAGGAGTTCCCTTCTATTCTAAGAATGCTATAAGAAACTTTATCAGGAATAGATAGTAGTTTTGGCAAATGGTTTTTCTATCTATTGAGATTACAATGTGATTTTTCTTTCTTTAGTTTGTTAATAGAGTTAAGTGCTCTAATTACATTCCAAACGTTACACCTACTCTACATTCTTAGTATACTATTTAATTCTGAAAAAAGGGATAAATACAGTGATAGTAGTATTAAGTATGTTTAAATGATTTTCAATCTTCACTACCACTTTGTATTCAAAGTTGGTAAGACAATTATAGATAGCTAACAGAATGAAAACATATCAATCTTTATTAAAATAAAAAATATAGTTAAACAGAAGTTAGAAAGTTAAAAGTTAGAGTAGAAGTTAGAGTCAGGAGTTAAAGTAGAAGGTTAACAGAACTTTAAAGGAGCGAAGTAGCAGACGGAAGAACAGAGGCACTTCTAATTCTATATAATAAGAAGTCTAAGGATTCTATTGAAAGTTGATACAAGAAAATATTTTAATGTGTGTATATCATTTAAAAGTACAAGGCAATCAGAAGTAAAACCATTAACATAATTGTATGCAGGAGTGTTTCTGATTAGCAAAGTATATTTTAAAAATTTGTATCTGAATTTCTTAGGATAAGATATTCTCCAGTTTGTCCTTGGCGCCTCAACCTATTTCCTATTATATTACAATAGGGCAAATTTACACATTTATAAATTCTTGCCTGATCCTTTGACACTCGAATTTATACAGATGAAGAGTTATAAAGATAATCTCTAAGACATTAAAAAACAGAATTTGTTAAAAATGGTTATCCCCCAAAATCAGTTGTATTTCTATGTATTAGCAATGAACAATCCAAAAATGTAATTAAGAAAACAATTCCATTTACAGTAGCATCAAAAATAATGAAATACTTAGGATTAAGTTTAACCAATGAAATGCGAGACTTCTAAACTTAAAACTACTAAACACTGTTGAAACAACTTAAAGAAAGACATCTCCTGTTCATGAATCAGAAGACTTAATATTGTTAAAATGGCAATGCTTCTAAAACTGATCTAGAGATTCAGTGCAATCCCATTCCAAATTCCAACTGCCTTTTTTACAGTAATGGACAAGTTGATCCTAAAAGTAACATGGAATTGCAAGGGACTCTGAATAGCCAAAACAACCTTGAAAGACAACAACAAAGTTGGAGGGCTCACACTTCCTGACTTCAAAACTTACTACAAACCTACAGTAATCAAATCAGTGTGGTACTGGAATAAGGACAAGCATACAGACTTATGGAATAGAACCGAGAAGCCAGAAATTAACCCAAACACCTATGGTCAACGGATTTTTAAGAGGGCCAAGACCACTCAATGGGGAAAAGAAAACTCTCTTCAACAAATGGTACAGGGACAACTAGATTTCCACATGCAAAAAAATGAAGTGAACCCTTACCACACATCTGATACAAAAATTAACTCAAAATGGATCAAAGCTCTAAATTTAAGAGCTAAAACTAAAACTCCTAGAAGAAAACATAGGCATAAATTATTGTGACCTTAGATTTAGCAACAGATTTTCAGATATGACAGCAAAAGCACAGCAACAAAAGAAAAAATAAACTGGACTTCATCAAAATTTAAAACTTACACATTAAAGGATACTCTCAAGAAAGTCAAAATAACCCACATAATAGGAGAAAGCGTTTGCAAATCATAAACCTATTAAGGGTCTAGTATTAAGAATATATAGGGCTTCCCTGGTGGCACAGTGGTTGAGAATCTGCCTGCCAATGCAGGGGACATGGGTTCATGCCCCGGTCCGGGAAGATCCCATATGCCGCGGAGCGGCTGGGCCCGTGAGCCATGGCCGCTAAGCCTGCGAATTCTTACAACCACACAAAAAACAAATTAAAAAATGTGTGAAGAACTTCAATACACATTTTTCCAAAGATATACAAATGGCCAATAAGCACATGAAAAGATGCTCAGCATCATTAGTAATTAGAAAAATGTAAATCAAAACCACAATATTACTTTACACCCACTAGGATGGCTATAATTTTATTTTTTCTCCTTTTTTTTTTTCTGGCCATGCCACGCAGCATGTGGGATCTTAGTTCCCCAACCAGGGATCGAACCCATGACCCCTGCAATGAAAGCACAGAGTCTTAACCACTGGACCACCAGGGAAGTCCCAGGATGGCTATAATTTTAAAAAGGGAAAAGACCATGTTTTGGCAAGGATATGCTTCTTTAAAAAGCTAAACACAGAATTACCACCTGACTTAGCAGTTCTACTCCAATATATATACCCAAAAGAAATGAAAATATATACCCATGCAAAAACTTGTACATGAACGTTCACAGCAGCTTTCTTCATAATAGCTAAAAACCGAAACAATCCAAGTGCCCATCAACCAATGGCTCCACCAACTGATGAATGCATAAACGAACTGTGGTATATACAAACAATGGAGTATTATTCTGCCTTAAAAGGAATGAAGCACTGATACATGCTACAACATGGATTAGAGAGGGCAGGAAGAATATGTAGGACACCATGTATCCATTCAAACATCCATCCACCATTCAAACACCATGTATCTCCACTATTTCCCCTAATAATAAGTTTTGATGACACACGGAAGAGCACTGAAAAACATCATGTTAAGTAAAATAAGCCAGACACAAAAGGCCACATATTGTATGTCTCCACTTATATGAAATAAAATATCCAGAACAGGCAAATCCATGGAGACAGAAAACAGACTGGTAGCTCCCAGGAGATTGGGGAGAGGTGGGGAAGGCAGGTGGGAATACTGAAATGACCACTTAATGGCTATGTGTTTCTTTTGGGGGTGATGAAATGTCCTGGAGTTAGATAGTGGTGACGGTTGTACAACACTGCAAATGTCCTAGCAGTCACTGAATCATACACTCTAAAATAGTTAAAATTATGATTTAATTTTAAGTAAATTTTACCTCAATAATATTTTTTTAAAAATGGTTGCCCCTGGGCATAAAACTTGGGGTGTTCAAGGGGAAGGGGATCTTAATTTCTCATTATTAAATATTTTTTAGTACTTTTTTTTCCTTGCACCAAATCATCACAGACAGATAAATAAACAAAATGATTTCTCAGCTAAATTAACAACATCAAAAGTTATTATTGGGGGAAATAGTGGAGATTCACGGTGTTTGAATTAAGTCCTACATATTCTTCTTGCCCTCTCTAATCCTATTCCTTCTCCCATATGTTATGGCACCACTATAGATTTAGTTCACTGACAGTAATTTTAAAATGTGGAAATTAAATCATTAGGTTATTCACATACTTCTTCCTTGCAAAGAATAAAAAAATAAATTTCAAGTGAAAGTAGCAACAGGAATGAACAAATGTACCTAAGTTTTCCCAGGGAAAACTGCGGTCAATTACTCAATAAATAATAATGGTGCACTTGCTATTATCAGATTTAAATTTCCTGAATTTTCCTCCAATTGAAGATGTTAAACAGTAAATTCAATTCTAAAATTTTCAGTTTTTCTTTAGATGTAAGTTTCACATAGTACATATGAAGAGCTTAATACTTACTTATCAAGGAAATCCTTATCCACCACAGCAGTGATGTCAAGAAGAGGATTTCCCATTCCAAAGAGAATATTTTCACTAAAAAAAAACACAAAATACAGTACAAGTTAGAAATACTTCTGAAAGTAAGGTGATGTGTAAAATGCACAAATATAAAAATAAATATCTTCACTTTACCTTGGAAATAAACTTAACATACTAGTTTATTAAACCTCTGATTTGCCTATTACATGTAGGACAACATTTTAGAGGAAGCACAAAGCCATTTAGAAAAGAGAATGACTTTTAAATTGGATGAAATAAAACATAACAAAAGAAGAAACCAGATCATGTGATTTTTTTCCACAATATTTAACAGCTAATGACTAAAGCTAATTAAATTCAATTTTTTTAAGGTCTATCACAATAAAGTTTTATACTCAACAAACATGATAGATATTTAACTCTCTCTAGATAGTAAAATACTGAACTAATCAAAGTTTATTAGGGAGCATACAGCAAGTCCTAGAGGAATCCAGGCAACAGCCTTACCCTTCAAAAACTGAATGACTGGGGTGGGACCTTCACAATGGGTATCATAGATAGTGTAATTTTCAATTACATTTAACAGACTTTGAGGGAGTCTGTTTTCCATAACTGATTACAATACGGCTCAAAACTGAGGGAAAGATAGAACTCCACCACAACTGATACCAACTGACAGCAAGAAATGGACCAGAGGCCATAGCTGGGTCAGCCTCAATGAGGGCCATTCTTCTAGTTTATGCAATAAAATTTGCCTCTGTGCAATTTCCCATTGGTATCTAGTTTGCTCAAGCTCTCCTCCAGTTGCCTCCATACCAGTTACCCTCCTCACCATTTGGAGATTATCAGTAATATCAATAGGACTGATACCCAAAAGTTTCTTTAGGAGAACAAGGTATAGCCTACAATTATAGTGTAAAATGATTTAGAAGATTGAATTACAGTCTCTTATTAAAATCACAGATTGGGCAACTATGGCTGAATATGCAATTAGGAGAAATTGGTCCCTTTTTCTATTTAAAGAAAAATGATGGGGGAGGGATAAAAGACAAGGCATTTATTTATTCACACGGGCATTTGTAATCAAAATAAAAGTCTAATATAAAAAGAAAATAAGTGCTTAGAAAATGAAGGATCAATAGGCAGATACAGTAAAATGTGACCATCATTTCATTAGGGACTTCTCTGCCTGATTTGTGTATTATTAGTCAAACAATAAAAACTCTTAGAACTTGTTTATTTTTCTTTAAAAAAGCACAGGGGCTGCTTGGTTGTTACTTTTTATTCACACTTTTTAAGTGTTCAGTTCAATATATACAGTAATGTAACCACCACCAAAATCAAAACATGAAACATTTCCATCATCACAAAAAAATATCCTCCTGTCCCCGTGTCAGTCTCTCCACCCCCAACTGGTCCCCTCTAGGTTTTGGGGGTTTTTTTGCGGTACGCGGGCCTCTCACTGTTGTGGCCTCTCCCGTTGCAGAGCACAGGCTCCGGACGTGCAGGCCCAGCAGCCATGGCTCACGGGCCTAGCCGCTCCACAGCATGTGGGATCCTCCCAGACCAGGGCACGAACCCGTGTCCCCTGCATCGGCAGGCGGACTCTCAATGACTGCGCCACCAGGGACGCCCCCATCTTGGTTTTAAGGAATGTAACTGTGATACTTCTTTTTAAGAAGTCAGTCCTTTGCACATCTCCTGCATTTTCAAAATAGTTCATAACACTCTATTTGAAAATTTATTAAAAATAATATTACCAAATTAATTCAACCTCTCTGGGCCTATGGTTTCTACAAAGAATTATGGGGAAAAATGAGCACTGAATCACAATAACCATGTTTAAACTCATTCCTAAACTTATTTGTCCAACAAAACCTTTGCTTATGGACAAGAATATGTAAAATGTGATTCAGAGCTCCGTGTGTAAAGGACAAAAGAGGAAGAACTTATACACTGACTACTGTTCCTCACTGCAAGAAGTACACAGCATGTGTACTTGATGAGAGATGCTGTCAAGTTGGAATTGTCCGGAGCCTGCGTGGAACCTGTTGCAGCAACAGTGGCCAAGGTAAGAGGTGGGGACAATAAAATTTAAAACAGCAGATAAAAGGTGTCTTCAAACAGTAAGTTAAGTAAAAACTATACAATTATTTCCAAAAGCAAATAGTTTAAACTACTCACGTCGTTTTCCTCTCCATCACTGTACGTAAATGAGAAACTATTATATGATTTCATTCTAATATGACAAATTAACTTTGTTAAAAACACTAATTCTTCAAAATGGCTAGTTTCCTAAATACAAACTAGGGTCCACGCCAGTAAATACTGTATCACCCTTCTTAAACAATGAAGATACTATTTAAGTAAGCATTTACTTTGAGCTTGTCCTATTAGATGTGAACAAGATGGGGGCTGGTCTATGGCCAAAAACTATGACTAACCCATACTAGGATTATTATTTTGTTCCAAATGTTAGCAATGTCTTTTTCCTGGAATGGATGCTAGGATGAAAGAATCTGAATGACTTCTTCTTTCTTTCTTTATGGTCAGTAATTTTGAAGTGTCTCATAATTCAGGCTCCATCCAACATAAACCTATACTATAATTATTATTTTGTTAGACAACCTACAAATACTATACACTGACATAGATATTACGTAAAAGATCCTGAGAAAACTTTGTCTTGTTTATTGATATACTGATATTGATTAGCCCTCTGGTCAGCAAAAATATTTAGTTACATCTGGTGCCAGAATAAACACTATAGATGAGTGTCCTAACTGTTACAGCAATCATCCCCTTTTTAAATTCAGAAAACTCAACTTTATATGTGATTCCTCTCTCTCCATCAATAAGCACCATTCTTAGTAGTAACTGCATCTTCCTGGTTTGTTCCAACAGTTCATCTACCAGGAATCCCACAACACCCGACTGGCGCTGCCTTTAACTAGGTCCTCTACAGACCTTGCCTAAATTCCTACACTGCTGCTGTTTTTTTAGCCACAATAAATTCTGTACAATATCACCGAATTATATTATTTAAACAAATAATGATATTTTTCCACTTAAAAGTTATTCCCCTTACAACTATATAGAGGATAAAATATAAAAGCCTTTTTAAACATAAAAGACATTGAGTCTAGCTGGAACCTACAATATTTCATCAAATCTGAGATGCCATGAATCATAAGATTCCAACTTCCCATGGAGATTGCAAGGCATAAATGCATGAGAGATGTTAAAATGTGAAGAAATGTGCATATTACAATCACTGAAATACAGTGCCTCTCCAACTTTATCTCTCACCATTCTAACACATACAATCCATTTTCTAATCATAATACCTCACTGTGCCCTGAAAAAGACTGACTGTAAGGTCCTTCCCCTATACTTCTGTGCCTAGCAAACGCCCATTCACCTTTTTAAAATTTCTCGTACGCCAGCTCTCTTAGAAAATCTTTTCTGCCCAACTCATACCTAAGGATTCCCATGTAAAAGTGTACAGGCTGTCCCCTGGACAACTCCAAAGTTCATTCGCATTGTGCAGTTCACAATGCGAATGATAGCTCCTATAAACTAAGGCACTGCTGCCCACCTCTTAGTTTTACTCATTCCTCCTCCCTAGGTTCTGTTAAGTTCCTTGATGAACTTTTAAACAATTTTAAGGGTTGCTTTGTACTTTATCTCAATCAATTTATCTCAACATAAAAGGTAAAGTTTTTTTTTTTTTAACCTTAATTACATTTGTATTCTCAATGGCTGGCATATGATAATCACAAGGGCCTTGAGGTATTTTTCGATTCCAGGTTCTAACTTCTATCAACAGACTGCTGCTTATCTCAGGCTCCTATAGATCAGGACTGGGTCTAGAGTAAGGTTAAATTTTAAAGGTACTTACGTCAAAGGTCAAATAATAGAGCACTAATTCAAAATAGGTTGTAATAGAGTTCCCTGATGGCCTAGTGGCGAGGATTCCAGGCCTTCACTGCCGTGGCCCGGGTTCAATCCCTGATCAGGGAACTGAGATCCCACAAGCTGCACAGCATGGCCAAAAAGAAAGCAACAACAACAACAACAACAAAATAGGTTGTGGTAAGTTAAAAATGAATATTGCACTTCCTAAAGCAATCACCAAATGACAACACAACAAGGTATAGCTAAAAAACCCAACAGACAACATAAAATGAAAAATTAAAATATAGTCAATTTAGAAAAAAAAAGCAGGAAAGACATAATAACACATAGGATAAATGGAAAACAAAAGATGGTATCCTTAAACCCAGCCATATTAGTAGTCACACTAAACATAAATGGATAAACACTGCAATTGAAAAATAAAGACTCACACTGGATTAAAAAAAAATACCATTTACTAGAGATACACTTTAAATATAAAGACAGAGAGAGTTTAAAAACAAAAAGCTTGGATAAAAAGACATACCATGCAAATACTAATCATAAAAAACCTACAGTGGCTATATTAATATCAAACAAGGCAGACATCACCAGATATAAAATGATTTCATAAAAATAAGCAGGTCAGGGCTTCCCTGGTAGCGCAGTGGTTGAGAGTCCGCCCGCCGATGCTGGGGACGCGGGTTCGTGCCCCGGTCTGGGAAGATCCCACATGCCACGGAGTGGCTGGGCCCGTGAGCCATGGCCGCTGAGCCTGCGCATCTGGAGCCTGTGCTCCACAGCGGGAGAGGCCACAACGGTGAGAGGCCTGCATACCGCCAAAAAAAAAAGCAGGTCAATTCACCAAGAAACAAAATAAATGCCTTCAAAATACTTAAAAAAAAAAAAAAAAAACCTGAGAGAAACACAAGAAATAGACAAATTCACAGTCTTAGTTAATTGTAACACCCCTCTTTTAGTAGTAAAACAGACAACACAAAAATAAGTTAGGGAATCACACTACTGGATATTTATCCTAGAGAAATGAAAACTTAAGTTTACACAGAAATGTGTACACAAATGTTCATAACAGCTTTACTGGTAATAGTAAACAACTGGAAACAACCCAAATGTCCTTCAATAAATAGGTAACTAGGTAAAGAAACTGTGGTACACCCATACAATGGACTAATATTCAGCATTAAAAAGGAATGAACTATGATACAACTTGGATGGATCTCAAAGGCACTGTAGTGAGTGAAAATAAAAGCCTTATCTATGTGTTACCTACTGTAAAATTCTATTTATATACCACTCTCAAAATGACAAGAGTTGCCAACTGTTAAGGCTGGGGGGGAGGGTGTGACCATATAGGGATAACACAAAGGAGTTTCTCTGTGGTGACAGAACAGTTTAATACCCTAATTGTGTTAATCTGGAATCTGGACATGATAAAATTTCGAGGAACTACACACCACCACCATGTCAATAAAAGACAGTGTATGCAAAGACTGGTGATAGTCTAATAACATCTATAGTCAACTTAATAGTACTATACCAACATCAATTTCCTGGTTTTGCTAAGATACTGTGGTTTTATAAGATTTATCATTGGGAGAAGTTGGGCGAAGAGTGCATAGGAACTCTGTACTATTTTTGCAACTTCTTGCAAGTCTTTCAAAATCAAAAAACAAAAAACAAAAAACTTGTAAAGTATTTTAAAAGAAAGAAAAAGTAAGAATATTTTTAAATGTTTAAGAAACAATTAGGGTGTTAACATCAGGAATGGCAGAATAAAGGCCTCCAAAAATCCTCTCTTCCATAAAAGCAACAAGAACACTAGCAAAAAAAGTCAAAATCAACACTTTCAGAACTCCACATATTAACCAAAGGCTTGCAACACCTGAGGAGCATTTATTCAAGGGGAAAAAAAAGGCTGAATCTCAGTAAAAACAGCAAGCTTTGTGGCATTTTAACTTGCCCCATTCCCATCCCCCCTAACCAGCTCCAAGGCAGCCTTAAAAGCAACAGCCCCAAAACACAGTGGAAACCAGGGGCCTACCAGCCACTGGATGAGCTGGAACAGAACTGGAGCTCTTTCAAAGCCCCATTTTCAGAAAAGTGCTATTATTTGAGCTTACTGGCAGTTACCCGAAAAACTCCTACTCCAAGATTTCTCATTATTTGACCTGACTCAAGAGTTTCCCCAGTACTAACAGCCTTTTCCCCCGGGGGCATTTGTCAAAAACAATCGGCTGCAATTGTTTAACACCCCAGCCATCTGAAGCAGTTGAGACAAACAGCTAACCAAAAAATCTTAAAAGGAAAAGTGGGGCATGAGATATCCATAAGGGGTTTTGAAAAGTTCTGAATATTCCTGAGAATCTAGGAGACCATGTATTATACATGTGCCCTGGCCTGTGGGCATGCTCAAGAAAGACCTGAAAAGGTACTAAGCAATCATCTCTGAGCATGAGGCTCTGCACAAGCAGGAAATAGAGGCTATGGCAGCATTGTAAGCCTGGCTGGGCACTGAAGGTATGCCTCATCAAGCACATACAGCCTCTCGGCAGATACTGCTAGACAAAAACAAGTATTGGCAAGAACGCAGAAAAATTGGAATCCACATTGCTGGTGGAGACATAAAATGATGCTGCCAGCTTGACAAAAAAGTTTGGCAATTCTTCAAAAAAATAAACATAAAGTTACCATATGACCCAGCAATTCCACTCCTAAGTATATACTCAGGAGAAATTAAAACATGTGACAGGGCTTCCCTGGTGGCGCAGTGGTTGAGAGTCCGCCTGCCAATGCAGAGTACACGGATTCATGCCCCGGTCCAGGAAGATGCCGTGGAGCGGCTGGGCCCGTGAGCCATGGCCGCTGAGCCTGCGCGTCCAGAGCCTGTGCTCCGCAATGGGAGAGGCCACAACAGTGAGAGGCCCGCGTACCGCAAAAAAAACCCACAAAACATGTGACATCACAAAAACTTGGACATGAATGTTTATAGCAGCATTATTCACAACAGCCAAAAAGTGGAAATAAAAATATCCATCAACTGATGGATAAACAAAATGTGGTCTATACATACAATGGAATATTATTCAGCCATAACAAGGAATGAAATACTGATACATTTAACAACATAGATGAACTTTGAAAACATTGTACTCAGTGAAGGAAGCCAGGCACAAAAGCCCAAATATATGATTCCACTTATGAAATGTCCAGAATATGGCAAATTCAAAGAGACAATGTAGATTAGTGGTTACCAGGGGATAGGCAGGGGAAATGGAGAGTCTACTAACAGGTATGAGGCTTCATTTGGGGATGATGGAAAAGTTCTGAAATTAGATAGTGATGGAGGCAAAACCCTGTGAATATCCTAAAAACCACTGAGCTGTACAGTTTTAAATGGTACATTTTATGGCATGTGAATTATATCACAATTTAATAATAGTTAATAATTAAGTAAATAAAACAAACTAATTGGTATTTATAGAACAATACACCCAACAACTGCAATATTCATTTACTGAATAAACGATGTGTAAAACAACTACACTGAAAGCCTCAAAATATTGCTGAGTGAAATTAAAGACTTTAAAAACACATGTAGGGCTTCCCTGGTGGCGCAGTAGTTAAGAATCCACCTGCCAACACAGGGGGCACAGGTTCAAGCCCTGGTCCAGGAAGTTCCCACATGCCACAAAGCAGCTAAGCCCGTGCACCACAACTACTTAGTTAAAAAAGTACTGAGAGGGGAACATTTTATATATGAAATGCACATGTTAGAAAACAAGAAAGGTTTAAAATCAATGGTCTAAACTTCTAACTCAAAACAAAATGGAAAAAGAGTAAATTAAATCCCAAAGAGCAGAAGCAAGAAAATAAAAATATGACAGCAAAAATAAACCAAATAGATTAAATAAATGAATGAATGAATGAAATAGAAAACTATTACCAAAATAGAAGTTCAACAAAACACAAATCTGGGCTTTTGAAAAGATTAATACATTTGATAAACCCCTAACAAGACTGATCCCAAAAAGTTAAAAAAAAAAAAAAAAAAAAAAGGCATGGGAGGAGTACTAATACCAGGAATGAAAAAGGGGACATAAAACAGTTCCTACAGGCAATAATAGTATACTATGAACATCTTTTTAACAATCCAACAATTCTGAATAAATTTCTTTAAAAATGCAGCTTACCAAAACCGACACAGGAAAAAATGTTAAATCTAATACTCATTTATCATTTCTTTAATAAGAAATTGAAATTTGTAATTTAAAACCTTTCACCCCTTCATCCAAAAAATATTCCAGGCCCAGTTGGCTTCACTGCTAAATTCTATCAAAAATTTAAAGAAACAGCACCAAGCTTACAAAGCTACAATAATTAAGAAAGTGTGGTATTGGTGTAACAATATACAAATAGGTCAACAGATGAGAACAGTGAGTCCAGGAAAAGTCCTACATCTATCTAATCTATTGACTGAAAATCCTTTTGAGGAAACCCTTACACCATAGCAAAAAATCAGCTTAAGATGGATCTTAGACCTAAATGTGAAGGTTGAAACTACAAGGCTTCCAGAAGAAAACATAAGGAAGAAGGAAAGATTTCTAAGAACCCAAAAGGTAATAAACAAAATCAATCAATGAATTCAATTTCAAATTTTAAAACTTCTGCTCCCAAAAGACACTGTTACGAAAATGAAAAGACATGTCTCAGGGAGAAAATATTTGCTACATAGGAAGGTATGTATGTTTGTAATATCTAACAAATAACTTATATCTGAAGTATCAAAAGAATTAGAAATCAGCAACAAAAAGACAACTTATATTTACAAATACCATATTTACAAATATGAGTAAGACCTGAACTGGGAGTTCTAAAGAAAAGATAAGCAAATGGTCTATAATCAATTAGCAATCAATGAACTAAAACTGCAATGAAATGTAACTACACGTCCATCAGAATGGTTAAAATCAAAAATGCCAAACACTGTCAAGAAAGTGGAGTAACTGGAACTCTTATAACACTGAATGTTTAAAGAATTTTGTTCTCTATTTTAGAAAACAGTTTGGTGGTTTCTGAAGTTAAACATACATCTACCCTAGAACACAGCAATTCCACACCTGGGCATTTACCCACGTCCACACGAATGTTCATGGCAGCTTCATTTACAATAATCAAACCCTGAAAACAAGCCAAAGTCCATCAACAGAATTGTTGCTATATCCATATAATGGAATCTTACTCAGCAGTGAAAAGGAGCAAACTATTAACACACACATCAAAATGGATGAACATCAAAATTGTTACTGAACAACAGTAATCAGATAAAAGTAATCAGACACAAATAGTACTTACCGTATGATTCCATTTATGTGAAGTTATACAATATACAAAACTAATCTCTACTAATAGAAGCCAGAAAATGATTGCCTGGATGGTGCAGGGAATGAGACTGATTGAAAAGAGGCAGAAGGGACTTCCCTGGTGGTGCAGTGGGTAAGACTCTGGGTTCCCAATGCAGGGGGCCCGGGTTCAACCCCTGGTCAGGGAACTAGATCCCACATGCATGCCGGCAACTAAGAGTTCGCATGTAGCAACTAAGAAGTCGGCATGTAGCAACTAAGAAGTCGGCATGCTGCAACTAAGAAGCCCACATGCAGCAACTAAGACCGGGTGCAGTCAAAATAAATAAATACATACATAAATAAATAAATATTTTTTAAAAAAGAAAAGAGACAGGAAAGAACTTTCTAGGAGATGAACATGTCTTGTAAGTTGATCTGGGTGGTGTTTTACACAAATACTTTTTTTTTCCCCAAAATACAGTGAACTTAGGATCTGTGATTTTACTATATGTGAATTATACTGTTGGTATTTTTTTAAAAGTAAACAAACTAGGAAAATATTTGTGTCCCTTAGGCTATGTAAGGCCAGTCCTTCCACTTAAGCCTGTGCATACTGGCATGCCTTCTTGCAAACTCAAGGAAATAATCTCTTCCCTCTGTCCAGCATCATCTGTTTTTTCACTTTCTACTGGATCATTCTTTTCAGCATACAAATATGCTGAAACTCCTGCCCCTCCTTCCCAGAAAACCTCAAAGACACATATATCTCCAACTATTATTTCCCTGCTCCCCATTACAGTAAGAACACTTCTAAAAGATTGTGCTATTAAATAGCAAGGTTCCCTAAAAAAGATAAAATCATTAATTTAAAATTCAACTTTCAGGAGCACATGTGAGACATACTAATGACTAACACTTACATAGCAATTTGCAGCTTATAAAGCATTTTTATGTATGTTATTGCCTTTAAATCCTCACAATAACTCCGTAGTGTAGGTATTGCTATTATCTGTTTAAGAGAAACAAAAGGTTCAGCAAAGTTCTACAACCTGCCAAAGGTCAGACAACAAATAAATGATACCTAACTTCAAATCATGTGCTTTCTTGTTCAATATACTACTCTGAGACAGTAAGAACTCTCAACACAATAAAAATGTCCAACCAATGAAAAATATCCAAATCTAGCCAAAATAAGCTAATATTCCATCATCTTATGGTCGTATTTCAAGTAACATTTCAACAACCAAAATCTACTACAACAAAATTATTATAGTGTGTAACTAGGTGACTAGATAATTTATTATCCAAATGGGATACTTTTGAGAATAAAGGAAGAGCTATTAATAATTATGCCAGGATAAAAGGCATGATCCAGGACTGTCTTGGACAAACTGGGACATATGGTCATCCTATTTATAAGCCAGCTATGCTATGTGAAAATAAGAATTCAGACTTACATTTTAATAGAGTATTTTTTTAAATAACGTTATAAAACCGAGTAGGTACGAAGAGGTAAATAGGCGTGATTGTTAACCAATGTTACAAGAAAGGGTTAACATTTAAACAGTCTAGACATTTTGGTTCCATTTCATCTTTGACAGTTCTGCTTAATATAGCAATACTGTGGCTAGAAAGATTTGGAATTAGAAAACCTTGCATGCTTTTTCAAACAAAGATGACCTATTTATAAATAAGTATTAACAGCTGACATTGCAGTTCTCCAAAGGAAGGATTCCTGCTTTAGTTCTTCAAAATATTTCATAAATGAAACAATTTCATTTTATTTTAAAAATTCATTAGCCTCACTAATAAGTCTCATGGCATAAAAAAGTTTGTACAGTAATATTAAATTTATAATTCTTAAGACACAAGTCCTGAAAATGAGTTTGAAAATTCTGTTTAAAGGCTCTAAAGAGGGCTTCCCCGGTGGCGCAGTGGTTGAGAGTCCGCCTGCCGATGCAGGGGACATGGGCTCGTGCCCCGGTCCGGGAAGATCCCACATGCCGCGGAGCGGCTGGGCCTGTGAGCCATGGCCGCTGAGCCTGCGCGTCCGGAGCCTGTGCCCCTCAATGGGAGAGGCCACAGTGCGGACCGCAAAAAAAAAAAAAAAAAAAGGCTCTAAAGAAACCAAATCAACAAAACAAGGCAGTTTCAGTCTTAGCCAGAATTTAGTCTCGATATGAATGTTCTCCATCTGAGTGGCTTGGCAGATCCTACTGGATGTACCTCAGTCTTGAGTGTTAGGAGAAAAATACCCTAGGACCCCACCCACAGCCCACATTAATTTCCCAATGTAGGCTTAACCCACAGAAGTGGTTACAGAATTATCATGTAGGGCAGTCATGTCAAGTCCCAGAATAGTCTTAAACCAAACCTGACCTGTCTGGGAAAGCCAAAGAATTGGGTTCCTCAGCTCTACAGCGAACGCTCTGTCTCCCTACCTCATTTTCCCAGTCTTCCCTGGCACAAACTCAAGCTGTAAGCAATGCCCAAAACCAGATGAGACATTCATGTCAGGAAGGCAATATTCACAGGAGTATTTTGAAATACTGTTGGCCCAGTGAAAAGTGCATAATGTAGGAGTTAGGAGACCTAAATTCTCTCTTAAGCTCTATCATTGCCAAACTAGGATATATCACTTCACTTTGGGCCTCAAGGTCCAGTATAGAGAAAGAAAAAGAGTAAAATGGTGACTTCCCTGGTGGTGCAGCAGTTAAGAATCCACCTGCCAATGCAAGGGACAAGGGTTCGATCCCTGGTCGGGGAAGATCCCACACGCTGCCGAGCAACTAAGCCCGTGCGCCACAACTACTGAGCCTGTGCTCTAGAGCCCACAAGCCACAACTACTGAGCCCACGTGCCCCAACTACTGAAGCCCACGTACCTAGAGCCCGTGTTCCGCAACAAGAGAAGCCACTGCACCACAACAAAGAATAGCCCCCGCTCGCCACAACTAGAGAAAAGCCCATGCACAGCAACTAAGAGCCAACGCAGCCAAAAATAAATAAAATTTAAAAAAAAAATTAAGAGGAAAAAAAAAAGTAAAATGCTCTCTAAGATTCTCTTCTAGTCCTGACAGTCTACATTTTCCTATGTCTCCTGAATTTTAACTCAAGGGGCAACTTTCCTGTTGGGGCAATTAAAAATGTTTTATCATTTCTCACATGAAGACAAGCTGGAATCTGATATACATAATCTGATAATCGGTTTTACAGGCTGTAAACTCTTCATTAGTAATGGTGTAGCAGAGTAGAATACAAATAATAGTAAAAGTCAAAGAGATAGTCAAATTCTCCAGCCAAACTTATTCAAAGATTTAAAATTTTTTTTAATTCTTTTGATTTAAATCATATTTAGGAATTCCTAATAGCTGAACGCTACACCGGAAAGGGCACTGAACTAGGTATCTAGAGAGCTGGGTTCTAGTTCAAGATATGCAACTACTTGTGTGAAACTTAACAAATCATAGTATCTCTTGGCTTCAGTTTCTTCAACTGTAAAATGAGGGAATTAGGTCAGTTCACTTCCTGTTTAAAAAATCTAAGATTTAAACATTTATTTTCAGACGACACCATTCTCTAAGGGGACCAAATTGCTTTCAACAAGAAGAGAATACTCCATTTATAAAACATCTTAAAATATAAGAACACTTTCATATCTAACCAGCAACGCTGTGGAATACATATTTGTATCACCATCACTGAGTATTTCATTAAACAAATGTCCAGAGAAGGAAAAAAGAGAAAAAGAAGATCAGTAACTCAGAAAAATACCCTCAATTAGAACCTAGGTGTGTTGACCACTGGCCCTCACTGGTTTCCAATCCTACTGATGTATTCTGTGGTAGTCATTGCGAGGAGTCACATATTACTATATTTAGCAGCAATTATTTTAAGTGTGGTATAAAAAACAACAATGGACACGAAGTCAGATTTTGATAGCTTGGTGACCTTCATCATTCTCCTCACCAGTATTAAAAGCAAGTAAGCAGTACCCATCCTTTCGGCTACCGTTAAACTGGGTACAAAATGGGTATATGCCTAACATCATAAACGTGAAAACTAAAGGTATGACAAAACTGCATTAAATGCAGTCCTCACTGGGAACCAGCTGGTATCTGTAGGATTACCAAACCATTTTAAAACTGTCACCACATATATAGAGTTGCTTCAACTTCAGTAGTCTCCCTGCCTACTCCTAAACCTAAGTTATTAAGTTCCTTGGAGGACTACAGGAAAGCAAGAGAGTTACTATAGTTGTCTCTCAGAATACTCTAAAATTTTTGTTCACAGAAGCAGCTTTTTCAGGAAATTTAAGTAGTATGTTGTTTTTATAAAGGTATCATGCAGAGCACTGTATAATGGATATCTGGATTCAGTTCCTAACTCTGCCACTAACTGATTTTGCACAAGGCACTCAAGTCTTCTTGGTCTCAGTTTCCTCAGGTATAAATGTGGTAGCTGGGTTTAGATAATATCTAAAAATCTTTTTTTGAGTCACGTCACTATAGTTGAAGTCTATGTAAAATGTAGACTAACATCTTAAGAAACAAGGATAAATGTAACTATTAGTAGTTATCTATCCTTCCACAAGTCAAATGAGGCTGGTATTAACCTTTAAATTTTAATACAACCACCATTCAACCCCTACCTTAAAAAATACATCCTACTGTCACTGGCCGAGCGGCAGAAGCTTTATATTTGGGCTTTTCTCCACTGAAGAGTAGCCAGGAATATGATGATGGATTAATATCGAGTCCACATAAGAAGTGTCCCTTAACATAGACAGTATTTGACCCACACTCCTAATTAGTAGCCGGCTACAATGATGGGAGTTGGGAGTGGGGAGAGGGAGCACCGACTAGGTTTAACAGCATAATCCTAATTCATCGTAAAATACTGTTAGCATTAAAAGCTAGACTTATATGTCCCAATACAATTTATTGTGAAATCTTTCCATGTTGATCTCCACATTTCAGTACCCCAATTCCTCCTTCTGCATAATGAGGTAAATACTCTTTGTGTTTATAGAATTACGCAAGTTAAGAGAAACCGCATCCCAGTTCAGCAGTTACGTCTTACTTTAACTTCCCTGAGGGTCAGGTTCTCAAGTCATTTCTTAAACACTGTGTAGTCAAATTCACCACTGAGAAACCGTTAAATCACCACGATTTAGGCTGCTGGAAGCTCACAAACCAAAATTTAACTAATTTTATTCTCTTCACATTTGTGCTGGGGCCTCCCTTTCTCTGGGACAATGAAGGCCAAGGTCTACTTTAAGAGGCAGTTCAGAACACTGAGTAAATAAGGCAATTTACCTCTTTTTATAAATAGTTTCATCAGCATAAGGTAAACATTCATTCAGTGCTACCCGCAGACATTGGACAGGGCCATTATCCTGTCGCCATTACCAAAAAAGAACCTTCCAAACTCCGGAAGAGCAATTGAAGGAGGCCTCTCTTTTATTGCTCTCATTGTATACCTACCACCTCATGAAACCCACATTGCGTGTGACTCTCAGATAAAGGTAAACAGATGGTACCTGAGGAACCAGAGTACTAATTCCAGTCATAAGCAAACATTTTTGGGACACACAATTTCACAACCTGGGGGCAATCTACCTACATCAAAGGGCCAACTTTGCAGGTCTGCACTGGGCCACCAACGAAGTTGCCAGAGGGCATGACACGCGGGCATGGACACGCCCTGTGCACGTCACACTTCCCCAGGCCTCGGGCTATCCCGGGGGAGGGAAAATAGCTACATTTTCACGAGAAACCCACTACGCTCACCTGCAAGCTTCAAACCCTGTAATCTGGGTAAGGGTCACCTCAGCGGTGCGGCTGCTCGCAGGGCTCCGCCATGTGCCTCAGCCCCCAAAACTTCTGAGGAAGGCAGAAATGACCATATGAAAAGTGCAGAGAGAGCCTCCAACATGAGGGGGACCGGTGGCATTGGGAGGCTCCACAACACCCAAGAGAAGGGGCGACAGTTCTCCGGCAGCCAGGAGGCTAATGCCCAGCAAGCGCGCAGTTTAGGCTGCCGCTCTGTCTCATTACCTGATGGCCGTCATGGCTTCACCTTCTTGCCCCACGCAACAGCGTTCGCGTCCGATGCTCTGCGTCCGCACAGGCGGCCGCAGCAGGTACCACAGCCACTGCTCCTGGGCTCAGGCACTCAGCGACCGGGAGCGCGTCCTCACATACCCGGCGCGCGGGCGGCCCCCGCTGAGCCGGCCGCACGCGCTGATTGGCCGAGCCCGGAAGGGGCGGGCGCTCCGCCCCGGGCCCGCGGCCCGAGACTAGCCCAGCCCGCCTCGGGCAACTGCAAGCCGCCCGCGCGTCTCGTGCCGGCGCGCGGGCTAGCGGGCTGGCTAGCGGGCGCGGTGGCCATCTTGAGTCCTGGTAACGGAGTTCCCCCACACACACTCCTGGCTTACGGGGCACGAGGATGGGTGCCCGCCTCAAAAATGGCCGCTCCGAAAGGCAACCGGCTTATCAGTCACATGGCCCTGTCTACCTCGGCCAGCCCAGGTCGCCTTAACAGGACTTGGGACAGGGACGGAGTCAGGGCAGTCTTCGGGGATGGGGTTTAACAGCCTGAAAACCCATCTGCAGAAAAGCAGCAGCCGCCTGGGAAAACTCAGCCCGGGTAGAATTGATCGCGTGGCAACAGCAGCACATGTCTTAATTCGAACTCGCAGCCTTTAAGAGTCAAATGGTGAGTCTTGTGGTCCCCAAACGTTTTTGAACTTCAGAAACACTTAAAACAAGTTATTTAATACAGAAGTGTCCACGGTCTCACTATAAACCTGTGAATCAGAACCTAGAAAGGTGAGGCCCATACATTGGTATTTTTAGCAAGTTCCCGGGTGATCCAGGTACACGTGTAAAGTTTTAAAACCTCTGGGCCAAACTAGCCCACTCAGACTATCCTGCTTGACACACTAATTGTCAGACTTCCTCACTTTTCTGAAAAGTACGAAGCGCTCTGAAGTAAGCATCTAATGCCATAGGGGAAAAAATTGGAAGAACCCTAACTCTTGGAGCTAGCCTTACAATTTAGTGGGGGTTAAAGGATTTAAGAAACTGATTCTGAACCACTAATAAAAGGTAAAAGGCTTTCCTTGTGCAGCGGTTAAGAATCCGCCTGCCAATGCAGGGGACACAGTTCGATGTGTCAAGATCCAACACAGCCAAACATAAATAAATAAATAAAAAGACAGGTAAATCAATTCCAGCTGCAGGAAGGGTAGAATGGAGGATAATCAGTAAACGCTTTATGACCTAAATAGCTTTTTTTATTCCCTTTTTATTCTCTGTGCAAATATTTATATAAACAGACCACAACCTCCAGTGGCATTCATTTACTAACCATCTGGATGGTGATCAAGTCCATAAGTGTGAAATCACTTACGTTAGAAACACAATCCAAGGCTTCCCTGGTGGCCCAGTGGTTAAGAATTCACCTGCCACTGCAGGACACATGGGTTCAAGCCCCCATGGGGGAAGATCTAACATGCTGCAGAGCAGCTAAACCCGTGAGCCACAACTACTGGGCCTGTGTTCTAGAGCCCGTGAGCCGCAACTACTGGGCCTGCGTGCCACAACTACTGAAGCCCGCGCACCTAGAGCCATGCTCTGCAACAAAAGAAGCTACCACAATGGGAAGCCCCGTGCACCACAACAGAGTAGCCCCGCTCGCGGCAACTAGAGAAAGCCCGCACAGCAACGAAGACCCAACGAGCCAAAAATAAATAAATAATAAAGTAAATAAATTTAAAAAAAAAAAAACACGATCCAACATGTGATACTGAATTCTGCATACTGTGACTGAAGGAACTGAATTTTTATTTAATTTTAATTAGCTTAAATTTTAAAACCAAAAGGTAAAATATTTTTCCATTAAACACAATTTTGTTTTCATTGCACTACATTTCACCTTTTAACTGCGAAAAATTTAGCATCCAAACTGAGACACTGTAAATATAAAATGCATACTGAATTTTTCAAGACTTAGTACAAAAAAAATACAGAATATCTCAGTAATAAATTTTGTATTGATTACATGTTGAAATAATACTTAGCTACACTGGGTTAAATAAAATATATTAAGATTAATTTAAACTGTTTCTTTTTACTTTTTTAATGTGGCTACTAGAAATTTTTTAATTTTATGTCTTGCATTATATTTCTACCTGACAGTGCTGTTCTACTAAGTTAGCCTTGCTTTTTTCTTACCTATCATTGCCCCATGACAGAATAATTATGCTCACTAAATGAAATTAGTAAAGACCAATTTATACAAATCCCTCATTCCTTACTAACCATCTGAAACATCAAGTATTCCAAAGGATTTCAAGTTTCCTTTGAAAATGCTTTTTTTTTTTTTAGCATTTTTCTCTTTAGTTTGGAAAATCCTATCTAGAATGAAGCCATGTACTATAAATTTGATGTGTTCAGTCCATGAGTAAAGGCTATTAAAAACAGAGCTATACTTGGCTGATTGGGACTTTGACCAAATGTCCACAAGCAGAAGTAGTCAATTGTTCCTCTGGATTAAACAAGATCTGAATCAAAGCAGCAGCAGAATAGCAATTTGAAGCAGGGGAGACACTGACTAATTCAACAGTTTGCCTCCTCCTCTCATGGAAAATGTTAATAGATAACCCACATGAACTAAAGTAACACCAGGAATAATCCTTAGAACAAATTTCAAAACCTCCATGTAACTTTTAATATGGGATGGAGTATGGTGCTTTTCAAACTTTAATATACATACACATCACTTGAGTGATCTTGTTAAAATAAAGGTTTGATTCAGCAAGTCTCTATGGTCAAGATTTTGCATTCCTTTATGTTCCCAGATTTTGCCAATTGCTTCTGGTCCATGGGCCATGCTAAGTAGCAAGGTTGTAAAGGGAAGTAGTAAGATTGTAAAGGTAGCAGGACAGAAGTGACTTGGAACCCCTGCTTGACTTCCTGCATGACCTTGGGCTGGTTCTTAACCTATGTGTCCCTCGGTTTACACATTACATGCTTTTCAGGGCAATGGGAAGATTAAAACTTAATTCTAGTAAAGTCTAATAGAGTCCTCAGCACATGACATAATTATTACATCGTTGTTACCACATTTCTTAAAATTACATCTCTGGGAAGCATGATATGAAAGCTAACATGCACTCGGCCTTGTGAAAAATAAATGAACTTTCACACATGCCTAACATACTTTGTTGACTCCTATTTTTGATTTTTAACAAAAAACTAATCGTGGTACCAAAACAGCTAGATTTGAAACTTTGCTTTTTAACAAATACAGTATATTCTATGTCATTAAGGGACGATAAAAGCCTGCAATACTCAAATATTCAATCAAATTAAAGCCATATCACTTTCAAAGATTTTTTAAAAGCTACTTATTTTTGAGAAGTGACACTTTGCATCTAACAATCAAAACTTTGGGTTTTTTACTCATAATCAGTCAACACAACTTTCAAAAAGTGTATTACTTAAAATGTACTTAGGTAACAGTTCATTTCAGCAGGTACAGATACAAAAATGCTATTTCAGTAAACAGGGCTCATGTGTGATTGTTCTTTCAGAGTCAATCAGGTAGAGATAAAAGACATGTTTTTCCAAATAAAGGCAGCAGCTTTTTTAATTCACAGCACGTTCCTTTCCTCAGCCTTTCATGCTTTTTTTCTCCTCCACCCAATTTTTCTCAAACACACACACACACACACACACACACACACACACACACACACACACACACACACACAAAGTTAGCTACCGAGTAACCACTAAAAGACTCTTTCAATCAATTTTTTAAGCAATTTATTTCAATCCTATTCTTCACTTTAGGGAAAAGCAGTCAATTTGAATTATTAACCTTCATTAACTTTCTTCTAATTCAAATAGTTGAATCAAGATCAGTGGGTCAGAATAGTTTGCTCTTGGAAAGATAGATAAGTAAATATTCTATCTACTTTATCTAATCATGTGGTTAGTCTGCCACTAAAAGCACCTAGATAGCTAACGCCAAATAGTTAAATAAATATGTTTATGGATAGCACAACAAACATGTAGACTAACCTTTTCAACAAATGCTTCCAAACCCAAAATAATAGCAAAGTTCTCTTCAAACACAACCAGTTTGTTAAGCGTGCAATAACACAAGTATTTTCATATATTAGTACATTTCTAGAAAGCTTTGTGGCAATGTGTCACCAATTCCACTTTATAGGCAACTATAATAGATAAAATAGAACATGAACAAAGATGTGTATACCTAGTTATTCCTTTCACATTAATAGCAAAAATGTATTATACCCCTAAATAAGGAAAAATAGAATAATGGTTAAATAAATTACAGAAGAATGTTATGAAGCTACTATAAAATGTTTTCATAGACTTTTTAAGGACAGAGGAAAATGTTCATGATATAATCTTAAGTGAAAAAAGCAAAACAATCCAACAAAAAGAATGTAGAGTATAATCTTGACTATGTTAAAAAATATATGTATGCCGTATACACACAGAAAAAAGACTGGAAAGAAACATACCAAAATGTTATTACTGGATTCTCTGGAAAGTACAATTATGTGTCATTTTGACTTTATATTGATCTGCTTTATAAATTTTCTACTACATGTTGGTTTTATTAGCATAAAATTTTTGTATTATTAAATTTTAATGGTCTTTCTGAAATGATTTAAAAATACAAAACTTATTCCTGCTTTTTTTAAAACCTGTGTCTTTTTAGATCACAACCATCAAAACTACCCTTATTTTTAGAGGAATTAGGCTTACTTTACAAATGTCTCATCTTTTCATGTGTAAAGATTCTTTAATATAGGAATAACAAAAATAAAATGTCTATGATTTTCTTGTTTAATTTTAAATCTTAACTTGACAAAAATTAAAAGCATAAGTACCACTTTTAGAGCTTTGCACAGCCTTTAAGAAGCCAGCTGTCACAAGATTGAATGTGGAATATCTTCCCTGCATGTTACTTAAAAATACATCTCCTCATTTCATATGAATGAAAATACTGGGACTTTCCTGGTGGCACAGTGGTTAAGACTCCCAATGCAGGGGGCCAGGGTTCAAGCCCTGGTCAGGAAATTAGATGTCACATGCATGCCACAGCTAAGAGTTCACATGCTGCAACTGGGGAGTCCACCTGCCACAACTAAGATCCGGTGCAATGAAATAAATAAATATTTAAAAAAAGAAAAGAAAATACTGATAAAATAAGATTTTAAAGCAATCTATACCATACTCCAAAAAGAGAAATTTCTTAAGACTTGTCTCCCTAAAATAATTAGTGCCACAGAGTAAAGTTCAGGAGCCAGAGAATAAAGAGATGGGAATTCTAATCCTAGGCCTACCAAAAAATGTGTGTCCTTTGACCATCAGTTTCCTTATCTGAAACGCCAGGTAGTTTGTTACAGGTGACATCTCAGGTCCATTTCAGTTCTTAATGGACAGTGGAAGAAAAAAACTGTCCACTTGTGACAATACAAATTGGGTTGCTTTTTTAAGAATTGATCAGTTTTAATGAAAATAAAACACTCGCAATTTTATTTAGTTTTCATTATGGACAAAGTTATTCAAAGAAACATTGCTAAATGTATTACCCAAAAAAATATTAAAAGAGGTTCACTATTTTTATTTCCTTTTAATTATTATCGATAGATTCTTATGTCACATTTCACTTTAACGTGACATATTCAAACAATATAATCTTTAAATGGAACCTGACAATTTATTTCCCAGGAGAATTTGAAGAATATAATAACATTTGATTGACTGAACTTTACTTACTAAGAATTCTTAGCAAAACTCCCTCCCAAGAACACCTACACAGTGCTTCTATATTTTCAGTGAACCACAAATCTTTAAAAGTCAAAGAAAATTTCCAATCTAAAAGTATAGGACAGGGACTTCCCTGGTGGTGCAGTGGTTAAGAATCCACCTGCCAATGCAGGGGAAATGGGTTCGAGCCCTGGTCGGGGAAGATCCCACATGCTGCGGAGCAACTAAGCCTATGTGCCACAACTACTGAGCCTGTGCTCTAGAGCCCGCGAGCCACAACTACTGAGCCCGCGTGCCACAACAACTGAAGGCCGCGTGCCTAGAGCCCGTGTTCCACAACAAGAGAAGCCACTGCAGTGAGAAGCCCATGCACCGCAACGAAGAATAGCCCCCACTCGCGGCAACTAGAGGAAGCTGGCATGCAGCAACGAAGACCCAACGCAACCAAAAAAATAAATAAATAAATAAATGATTCTTTAAAAAATAAAATAAAAAAATAGAAGTATGGGACAACAGTGCTTCACAATTATTTATGCTGCCAAGAATATATTTTGAAACTATATAATTGAATATATCACTATCATTTCACAAAAGGGCATTTTAACATAAAAATGTAAAAAGGACATCACAGAATAAACAGCGCTACCCGAAGTATTGCTGGTAACCTTATGAAATATATTTTCTATATAAAAGATTTTTCTTGTTTTTATTTTACCATAAATCCGGTACTCACAAACAAGCTTTTAGGAATCAATCACTTGGGAATTCCCTAGCAGTCCAGTGGTTAGGACTCCACGCTTTGACTGCTGAGGGCACGGATTCAGTCCCTGGTCGGGCAACTAAGATCCCACAAGCCGCCGTGCAGCCAAAAGAAAAAAAAAAAAGGAATCAATCACTCATTAACTCAACAAATATTTATTGAGATCTTCTCTACTACTCAATACACTGGAGATTCAGCAATGACCAAGAACATGTACTGCCCTTATAGAACTGATATTCTAGTGAGGAGATATATATAAATAATCAAATAAACAAGAACATTAAATGATCATTAAGTGCTATGCAGAGAATTAAGCCCAGCGAATAACACAGAGAAAGGCTCCTTTAGAGTGGGTAGTCAGGGAAGATCTCCAGTAGAAAACTGAATGACAAGGAAGAGCAAGGTGGGGGAAGGGTTTCCAGACAGACAGACAGCACTAAAATAACTGGAAGCCCAGTGTGAAAAAAAGGGGAGGGACAAAAGGTTGTGGTTAGAGAAAGAAGCAGAACGTCTTAGCTTTGATGAGCCTAAGAAGTTTAGACTTTGTTATAAGCAAGACAGGAAGCCACTGTAATTAAGTTTTAAACAGAGGAATGACGTGATCTGATTTTGTTTTAAAAGATCAACCTGGTTATAGTGTAGAGAATGCATCAAAGGAGCATGAAAGCAGAAAGACTAAATTAAAAGCCTATTACAGTAATAAAGATGACAAATAATTGTGGTTTGAACAATGAAGATAGTGGTGGACATAGAAAGAAGTAAATGGACATTTTGGAGGTATTGGTTTGGCCAAAAGGTTCTTTTGGTTTTTTCCATAAGATGGCTCTAGTAGCCCTTAGTTGTCTTTAACTTCATTCGAAACAATTTTGTTAGATTGTATTGTGACAGCTGTCATATCAGAGTACATTTAAAAAAAAAAAACTTATCAAAATTGGTGAATTTTTGTGTAGCCATTTTAATATTGAAGTTGGAAGAAAGAAAGCAACATTTTCAGCATATTATGCTTTTTTATTTCAAGAAAGGTAAAAACACAACTGAAAGATTTGTGCAGTGTATGGAGAAGGTACTGTGACTGATCGAATGTGTCAAAAGTGGTTTGCGAAGTTTCGTGCTGGAGATTTCTCATGGACGATGCTCCACAGTTGGGTAGACCAGTTGAAGTTGATAGCGATCAAATCAAGACGTTAATTGAGAACCATCGGCATTATACCACACAGGAGATAGCTGACATACTCAAAATATCCAAATCAAGTGTTGAAAATCATTTGCACCAGCTTGGTTGTTAATCGCTTTGATGTTTGGGTTCTACATAAGTTAAGCAAAAAAAACCTTCTTGACCATATTTCCACATGCGATTCTCTACCTAAACATAACAAAAACATTCCGTTTTTAAAACAAATTGGGACAGGTGATGAAAAGTGGATACTGTACAATAATGTGGAATGGAAGAGATCACAGGGCAAGCGAAATGAAGCACCACCAACCACACCAAAGGCCAGTCTTCATCAATAGAAGGCGATGTGTATATGGTGGGATTGGAAGGGAGTCCTCTATTATATGCTCCTTCTGGAAAACCAAGCGATTAATTTCAACAAGTACCACCCACAATTAGACCAACTGAAAGCAGCACTCAACGAAAATAGTCCACAGAAAACACATAATCTTCCATCAGGATAACACAAGACCACGTTTCTTTGATGACCAGGCAAAAACCGTAACAGCTTGGCTGGGAAGTTCTGATTCATCTGCCGTATTCACCAGACATTGCACCTTCAGATTTCCATCTATTTCGGTCTTTACAAAATTCTTAATGGAAAAAATTTCAATTCCCTGGAAGACTGTAAAAGGTACCTGGAACAGTTTTTTGCTCAAAAAGATAAAAAGTTTTGGGAAGATGGCATTATGAAGTTGCATGAAATATGGCAGAAGGTAGTGGAACAAAATGGGGAATACATTGTTCAATAAAGTTCTTGGTGAAAATGGAAAGTGTGTCTTTTTTTACTTAAAAACCGAAGGAACTTTTTGGCCAACCCAATAGAATGACAGGAATATGGGGGACTAAGGAAAATAAAGGAGTCAAGAGTAACTCCTAGATTTTAGACTAAATTGGGTAAATTTGGACTAAATTGAGTAAATGGCGCTGCTGTTACTGAGATAAAAGGGAAAGACAAGAAAGAAGTTCAAAGGACAAGTTCCAGGGGAGGTCGGGGATAGAGATAAAGACTTGGGAAACAGATTTTTCTTTCTAGTCTTCCTTACTCTGTAGTGCCTACTGTTTTCTATTAATAGACTAAAAATAGTTGTCCAGAACTGTATATGCAGTTTCATTTGAACAACACCCTAAGAGGGCAACCATTCTACCTTAGCAGTCACCTGCCAGCAGCCACTAAATATGTATATAAGTAAAATAACATGTAAAACTTAATGAGTGTTTAATATGTGCCAGACACCATGCTATATATGTTTCAAGTACTACCTTATTTGAATTTACAAAAACCTTATCAGAAGATTTTTTATTATCACCATTTTACATTTGAAGAAATTGAAGCTCAAAGAGGTTAAATAATTTGCTGAAAGTCACACGTTACAGAACAGAAATCCAAACTCTGGTAGCCTGACTCCAGAACTGGGGCTAATTACCATTGTACAGTGTTACCAAAGTAAACCCAAGACAGATTGACATAAGTCTGAGACTTTTATAAACACCCAAATTTCAGAACACCACACTATGACTTCAACCCATAAGATGTAGTAGTCCAGTAACAGCTTTCTTACTAGCCGGAGCATCATATGAAATACTTTCAGAAATTGCTTCCTTTATTTCCATATGTGCTTATTCATAGATTAAATCTGAGCAGCCAATGAATCTGCCATTTTTGTCTTTAATTTAGCCAAGACTCGTAATTGCCAC
The DNA here is from genome assembly GCF_003031525.2 of Neophocaena asiaeorientalis asiaeorientalis. Classification (NCBI taxonomy): domain Eukaryota; kingdom Metazoa; phylum Chordata; class Mammalia; order Artiodactyla; family Phocoenidae; genus Neophocaena; species Neophocaena asiaeorientalis. The sequence continues at coordinate 2,292,931 of NW_020171830.1, forward strand.
CAAGAATCATTTCTTAGACCCCTTCATTTTTAAAAATTTCAACCACAATTTCATTTCTGTCAAAGTCACAAGACTGATTGTTGTCAAAGAAAAACATCTTTTTTACTCTGCAAGAATTTAGGGGCACACAATTAATAGCAAGTGGTTAAATTTACTATAAAACTAAGTAAATCTCCCACCCCAGCCATTCACTTTGTGCAAATCAAATTTAGGCTTTAGTAAAATTACAAATTATTTCTTATCAAGATCTTTCAAGACTCATAAACTGAAACCACAAATGTCCACAAAAGTTTCCACTGTAAAAAAAAAAAAATTTTTTTTAACTTATATTAGTCCTTGGGTATATCCTCTAACCCCTAGTGCCTATCATGTTCTACTATATAAGAGTAAAAATAAATGTGGTCTCAAATTAAACATGCAGTTTTATCCAAAAAGAGTCCTAAGAAATAGAAATTTCTAATGGATTGCTTTAGAAATGATGGAACTGGTTTATAAAGTTTTCTTTTATTCAATGTTTTTTTGGGTTTTTTTTCTAACAGAGTATCCTAATAATAGGAACCAGCAATTTCATAGTCTCCACTGATGAGGACTGACCTAGATTTGAAGGCCCTATCTTCCACCTACTGCATGGGCAGAGGGCCACCTTCTCTCACAGTCTGTGGGACAGGACACAGACTGGCACTGGCTCTCATCTGCCTAAAGACTGACCTGAAATTGGATTTCAGGGTGCAGAGAGAAATAGTGAAATATTTAGAGTGAAACCCCTCCTTGTGGAAATAGGGTAGACTGCTTTTCTGCAATAACTAGATATTTAAAATTGAAAGACTTGGAAGTTTATACAGTGGTGATGGTGGTGGAGGTGGTAGTGATAGTAGTCTCAGTGTTACTGGGAGACCTGGGATGGAGAGAAGTGCAAAGAGCCCACCAAAACTGTTGTATTGGGAAAAATGTAATCTTTGAAGTGTCTTTCCTTATGCAGCACAACAGTCAAGTAGAATTAAAATTATAGATATAAATATAGTATATATACCATAGCACTCCTTGGAGTGCTTTCAATGGAGATTACTTGACCCAGTGGTTACTTAATGTGATCATGTAATCTCAAGTTAAAGGGGAAGGATCATTAGCTTTTGGGGTGGGTCATCGTGCAGATTTCCTAATGATTCATTACATATATGAGAGAATCAGGTACAGGAAACGTTAAGAACAATTTTTTTTTATTGCCTCAATAGTTATATAAGTTCATCAAGAAATGCAATGTGGGGCTTCCCTGGTGGCGCAGTGGTTGAGAGTCCGCCTGCCGATGCAGGGGACACAGGTTCGTGCCCCAGTCCGAGAAGATCCCACATGCAGCGGAGCGGCTAGGCCCGTGAGCCATGGCCGCTGAGCCTGCGCATCCGGAGCCTGTGCTCCGCACCGGGGAAAAGCCACAACAGTGAGAGGCTGCGTACCACAAAAAAAAAAAAAAAAAAAAAAGAAATGCAATGCGATGGGACTACCAATATCAGGGTTTGATATATGTTCACATACACAATGTACATAGGTATGTATGTATATATAATATTATTCCAAAAATTGATATTTTGGTGTAACTAAGCATCTATAACTTATAAACCATTTATCCTCATATGCCTGTTTATAAGTTTAAAATACACATAAGTTCTCCCATTCCCATTTCATTTGGGGGTGGGTTTAAATAGTTATTTTTAAATACTGGCATCTAAACCCACAGAATTTCATTCTAAAGCTCTTATCATTTTTCACATTCTCCTCCTTAATTACTTTGAAGGAAATCTTGACCACCATCATGTCTTCCTCGGTGGGAAAAAAATAGCCTGGGGTGGAGGAGCATTTAAGATGAATGTGGTTTATCTGAAAAACAGGACATTTGTCTGCAGACAGAGGCAAAGAAAAATGACTCTGCAGCATAACTGGTCAAACAACCAGCCCAACCCATTCCCCAAAAGCCAGGGGTTACACCCAAACACTGCTTCAACATCTGGGATTCTAAATAGCCAAGGGTATGAGAAGATAAATCCTTTTGCTTATATCTTAAGAAAGTGCTATTAATATTCCAAATATGGGCAGATATTCTGACAGGGACATTTCCACAAATCCCTACAGCTCTGTCACAGGGAATAGTCCTCTTCTGGAAACCACTCTGTCACCTAAAGATACAGTACACCACAAAACCTGCATTTTACAAGAATTAATGCTTTCTTTTGAGGTATGATTGACATGTAACATTATATTAGCTTCAGATGTAAGACGTAATGATTCAGTATTTGTATATATTGCAAAATGATCATCACAGTAAGTCTAGTTAACATCCATAACCATAAATAGTTACAAAGATTTTTCCTTGTGATAACAACTTGTAGGTTTTTAACAAAAACGTTTAATGGTTTTGTTTTCTTTACTGAGGGGTGGAATGGGGGTTGGTGGGAGCAGATTTCTCACTCTTTCAGATTTCAACAAAAACATAACAGCTTCAGGCTTCCCTGGTGGCGCAGTGGTTAAGAATCCGCCTGCCAATGCAGGGGACACGGGTTCGAGCCCTGGTCTGGGAAGATCCTACATGCTGCGGAGCAACTAAGCCCGTGCGCCACAACTACTGAAGCCCACGCGCCATGCTCCGCAATAAGAGAAGCCACTGCAATGAGAAGCCCGCGCACCGCAACGAGGGCCCAACGCAGCCAAAAAAAATAAATAAATAACAGCTTCAGACTGCCTGTATGTGAAGGGAAGAAGTAATTAAATCCAAATGTAATCTTCAGGCATTGTAAGAAGGCAATTCTTACTCAATGTCAAATAGAGTTTTTAGGTAGTGTTAGGTAGCAAACTTATCTTAAGACTGCACAGAAATTTTTAGACCTTAAATTATTTCTACAAAACCTAAAACTCACAGTTCCATGGAAAAATATTACACATATTTAAATTAAACTCTGCACTTTGAAATCAAAAATTGACACATTTTCCAATGTTAGGGGTACCTGTGGCGGGGTGCAGGAGAGTAGACTATTGAAATTAATCATCTTTCAAAGGGCAATAACAGAATTAAAAGGTTGGATAAATTCAGTCACAGTTTTCAAAATTATTTTACAATAATTGTGGCAGATTAAAAGTGGCCACAGTTTCTTGGAGACAAGAGTCTATGTCCCCTCTCCTTAAATCTGGGCTGAACTATGACTCCTTTGACCAGATTCCAGGCTAGCCTTAAAGGACTGCCAGCTCCTGCCTTGGTCTCTTGGAGCTCTGAGCTGCCATCTAAGAGGTCCAACTACCAGGTTGAGGAAACCACATGGAGAGGCCCTCAAGCCACACAGAGAAAGAGAGGAACCCAGCTAAGCCAAGATTGCCAGCCACCACTACCAAAACACCAGGCAATTGAGTAAAGACAACTTGTACCCTCCACACCAGACCTGGTATCAGCTAAATACCTCCAAGTGATCCTAGTCAATAGCACATGGAGCAGAAGAATCAACCAGCTACTCCTGACCCACAAAACCATGAACTCTAGTAAAATGGCTGTTCTTTTAAGCCACTAAATTTTAGGACAGAAAACCAAACTCATTGTGAAAAATATATTTTGCATTGCAACTAATACTCCATAAATATACATAATGGAAACGTTTCACAAAGCAATACTTACCCTTACCATATTCAATGCATTGACCTTTCCTATTTTCCTTTTATAAAATACCACTTTTTCTATACCCAAATTGATTCATGATCTAGTTTGAAAAGCATTTTAATCTGTACGACTCACTTCGCAGGTGCATACACAAATCTAGACAGAAACCTTAATAGGACCCAGGTGTTTTGATTCCTAATACAAAGCTCTTTTTCCTTGCCCCACACTAACAGCCCACAGGTTCATAATAAGAAGCTTCTCACAAACTCACATACACACCTCAGAGCTGAGTGAAAAGTTGAAAAGCAGAGATGTCTGATGTTGGAAGTTATGTAGAAATCAGAAATAGCTAAGAGGAATGAGCCTTTTCCTTTTTTATCACTTCCCTTTACTTCCCCCCTTCTTTTCACAGATCTGTATTTTCCTACCCCTACTTCCTTTTTCCTCTGGTTATCAAGCATTATAAAACTGAGGTTTTTAAATATTAGTTGAACTTAATGAAATGTTATAGTCATATTTTTAAAAGTAGGCTAACTGAACATATTATCATTTCTTTAAAACTGTTGCTTTTTTTTTTTGGTATGAGGTCCAAGACTAATTGTGGCTGTAGGTCATTTTTAATGAAACAGAATTCTCATCACTGCCATCTCAGATCTGGTAGAACATTTTCATAACATTTGAATTAATATTAAAAGATTAACAGCTTTTTAGCAGATTACTAGTAATTGTTTCGTATATAACACAGGAGTATTTTTTGAAGCAAAGGGCTTGCTTTTGTTTTTGATCACACAAATCACTGTTGATTCCTGTTCTATTGTTTATACAATACCTGAATATTTGAGCTAATCACTAAAAAATCAGATTCAGGTTTGAATCCTATCTCTGCCACTTATTGTATAATCTTGAGCATATTAAACTCTGTGAACAGTAATGGTTATCCCATATAATTATAATAATTAATAATGCTAAGTCATAAGATTCAAATTATTAATATCAGGGAAAATTGCAAAATCTCTAAAGTAAATAAAAACTTACCAGAAATTGTTAACTGGAACATTTTAACTCTTAAACATAAGCAAAATTGGTTTGCCCAAGGCTTTTAACAGAAAACACAACCTGCTCAAAACTGAAGCTCAATGAGTTAATCCATTACAAAGCATACAATTAAGTATATTCCACTAGGGAATATTTATTCTTGGTGGGGGGGGAGGGGGTACCTACATGTGTGAATAAGAGAACTTGAAAGACAAAAATCTAAACAAGGTTACTAAACACTAAACACATCACCACAGAATTTCTTTAAATAGTGTGCTTATCTAGCACATACAGAATTCACTTTGACACGTTCTCAATTTGTGTCTTCATAGTGTAATACAAACAGCAAGAAACATGAATCAGATGTCCTGAGTGTAGAGTGAGAGCTTAGTACTTAGGGATGCTTAACTTTTCTGGGTCTATTTCCTCAGATGAAGGCAGTTACCTGGTGGCCTTGTGAGGACCTGTAAGAAAAGGTAAAAGTGCTTGACATATTCTTTAATATGTTGTTTGTTTTTAACATTTATTGATTTATTTGGCTGTGCCAGGTCTTAGTTGTAGCATGTGGGATCTAGTTCCCTGACCAAGGATCGAACCCGGGCCCCCTGCATTCGGAGCATGGAGTCCTAACCACTGGACCACCAGGGAAGTCCTAAATATGTTATTTTTATCTTTAAAAAAAAAAATTAAACTTCATTTCTTGTTCTAGAAAGTAAGACAATGACAAGTTATGACTTCGGATCAAATTTCACCTCAGATACTTACTAGCCTTTACCTGACTGACATTTAACCTCATTGGGCTTCAATTCTCTCAACACAACCATGTAAATATCAGACTTTGATTTTAAGTACCTCCTCAGGCACCAACAATCTCAAGAGTCTAAAACATGTTCAAAAGAGTTTTCAAAAATCACATGAAATTGTAAATTACCATTTCAAAGCCACATCTGGCTAATATTGAGATTTGCTGTTGTTTTCACATTGGAAACTTCAGCTACAGAAGATCCTACCCTACCTCAGGATTTGCACACCTAGCCATCTCCTCCCATTCCTGCTCCCACCAGCATTCCCAAGCAGTTTTTGGAAATACCAAAGTAGCTTCTAAAAGGGAAAGGCTAGGAAAGCCTGCTTTAACCTGTTTTATGAGTATAAAGAAGAAATACCTTGACCAACAAGAAATCATTTACATTTAAAGAGCTCTGAATCTGACTTGATAGCTACAGGATACTAACAAGTTTTCTAAGGAATGTGGTTTATTCAAGCTTCACATAGAAATGAGATCGAAGGTCTCGTGTGTGCGTGTGTGTGTGTGTGTGTGTGTGTGTTTTCCATTAGTGAAAAAATGTACTCCTTTCCCTTATTTGTGCTGAATCTAGGGGAGGAATGCTACACAAATAGGGGAAGAGGGGTACTAACGAAGGGATTCCTGTCTAATGCAGGAGGCTGGGCAAAGATAAATTAACATTGCTCCCATTTCTAAGGATTTGTGAGTGTAAGTCTAGAAATTTATATATTTCTCTACAGAGCATCTTTACAATATTCAAACTGAGGGATGAATATACCCAAAGAAGTCAAACCTACCATGTAGAGAAGAAGCTAACTCCCACACCTTCAAAAAAAAAAACTTTTCAAGCTATTTTTTACTAAATACTACTTTTTAATACTAAACATTTAGTACTACTTAATTTAATAATATAACTATGTTTTATTATAATATTTCAAATCTAAACAATCCAGCTCTGTACATTTGGATAAGCAAGTGCTATGTAAAACAAACAAGACAAAGTAGAATTGTCAGTATACTTGAATGTGATCAACATGCTATCCCATGCTAAAATGTAATATAATCAGTTCATCTTGAGTATGTGAAAACAGAGACATAACCAAGGGTGTAAATCTGCATCACTTCTACAGCTTAACAGCTCTAATCTTCACCAAAACTAAGAACTAAAAATGATAGCTAAGGTCTCAGCTCTGCATAGGAAAAACAATTTCTAAAAAACTCTATTTTAGGAGGAACCCAAGACTTCCTCAGTCATGCCTTTAAAACAAGAAAATGTTCAAATCTCTAATGTGGTTAACTTCAAAGACAACACATTTGAACTGTTTTTTTTTTTAAAGATAATTTTCTTGTTTTTCAATTTGTTTACTCAAAAACTTAACATGGCTTTCCAGACTTCAGCTCAAGGGCTCAAAGAGTAAAACTATTTTGCTACATCAAGCTTAAAGGAATTTGAGAACCCTAAGACATCTGAATTTGATTCTTTTGCTATATTTTGTTTTCCAGTGACCCCTCTTGGATGAGTCAACAGACAAATTTCTTAAAAAGACCATTTTGCAGTATTACCTATTGGTTACATAGTACACTGTTACACAGTATGCTATGAAATTAAGAACAATGTTGCTAACCTTCAGTGCTTTTGGAGTTCTAATTAAAATGCAAATAAGCTCACTAATTAAGGACCTGCTAACCCATAGGGAAAAGACTGATCATTCTGATAAGTCACTGCGTTCTTCTTTGCAAATTCATTTTCAGAAAATTTACTTCTCCACCAAATAAGCAATTCTACTACATTTTTTTAAAGAAAGAAAACACTGACCACACGGCCTTAATAAAATGTTACTATTTATATAGGAGTAATATATTTATTCTGAGGGAATTTTCCCCATGGACAAATGCACGAAATGATTATTATAGTCAAGGCTCACTATAGTCACCAGAAAGAACAGAAATGTAATCTAGGAGTGCATCTCTTGGCCTCTGTCCTCTAGTATTGGATTTATTTCACACACAAGCTCATTCCATGTAACAATAAAAAAGAAAGGTCCAAGAACCATGAAATGTTTTCAGGTAAGAGATCTATCAACTCTTATGAATAGATAAGAATTTACAGCCAATACATGAATCCATTTTGTGCCACTGAGTACTACAAACATAACCTTAAAACATCTTTAAAGAGTTTAAGAATTAATTCACTGAATAAAAATTTAGAGCCTATGTTGCAATGAAGTAATTAGTTATAAGGCATTAAGAGTGATTCAACTAGTTTCCCTACTTCAAGTAGCACTAGACGAGATAAAACATGCATACACTGTGCACTGCAATAATGCAAAGTATAAAGTACAACCAACCAGTGAAGGAGCTGTTTCCAGGCTCAGTGATTAGGAAAGTTTTGTAGGGAAGATAAACTTTGGCTGGACCTTGAGGAATGAGGTTTTCATAAATATATTCTATATATGCTATAATGAACTTTTCTCTTGCTGAGAGAATGATACCACCTCACCTCCTACACCCTACAAGGTGCTGGTGGAGCTGTTGATTAGAGCGTCCTCCTCAACATCCATGCACTCCCCCACATATATAAACACCATTGGTGTGCACGCAAGCACACACATTGCACACAGGAAAATGGCTGAGAGTATATCCAAGGCTGGCCAAAATCCCCACCTCTGATACACTAATTGATTCAATGGTGGGTATGTAACCCAGGCAGGACTAATCAGAGTATTCTCAAAACTGATACATAGATGTGGAAAGTCTCTGCCTTTGGGCTCATGAGATTTTTGGCTTAGGGATGAAAAATGCCATCTTTCTTGTTACATTAAGATGGGCTGTGTGAGAAATGAATTCAATAACAGACGACAATAGAGGCAAGAGATGCACTCCTAGAATGAGTCATATCTGGCTAGACTTCCTGCTCTTTTAGTCAACTGAGTCTCTTAGAAACTTAATGGTTCTACTAGGGATACACCAAAGTCCAGCCTCAGCCTCTAGAAGGCAAAAAGCCAAGTAACCACTTCAATATCATTTCTGATAACCCCTAATTTTGTGAGTGATCAGTAATCACATAAGCTACCTTCATACCTATAATCCTGTATTTGCAGCTAACATAGCAAAATAGCGGGGCTTATTAGTAACTAAATGTGGTTTGCTGACAAAATTGTGAGATCCTGTTAATACAGTAACCAAACTGTGTCTTGCGAAGGTAAGAGTTTCTTACATAATTGCTGTACATATTTTCTTATTCTATTCTACAGAAGATGCTGAAATCAGCATGTATGCAATGAAAGCCAAAATGCAAATGGAAACTCAGATGTTCTTATGTTGAAAGCAAATTATTGTTTCCTAGATGAATACATTTTAAAATAAATCATATGAGGGCACAAGTACAAACAAAAACATAAGAAATAAAACATGTAAGTGAGGGCAACAACTTTAAATCTGCTTTGGAAAATATTCAAAAAGTATCGTCTTCAAGCAGTATGTGAAATTTCAGTTCATGAGACCACTTCAGTGAAATGATCCTTCCAAATCTTGAAGTCCAAAAATTGAAGAGAAGTCTTTACCTTAGTCAGTTACTATTTGAAAGAAAGAAAAGCCTAATAACTCAGTTACATAACCAGCACCAGTATTATGGTAGAACTAGCCAAACAAGACCTTTGAAATAAGCATCTATTTAGTATCATCAACATGTAGAATGGGGACTGCAGGAAAATTTTAGCAAGTGATTCTGATGAGAAATTGTTGTTCCTGCACAATAGCAAGCTTTTAAAAACTGAATATTTAAATTTTTAGAAAGGCCCTCAATCCTATTATTGAATCCTTGGGGCAAGATATGTTCTGAGGCCAGAATTTTATGGGATTTAGAAATTTGTCAATTTTAGGAAGGTAATGCACTGTATGTGCTATATATTTTATAAACTGCCCAGGAAGGTTTCACTCAGCATGCCATTAACAAACACATATTTCTACAGCAAAACATACACATTTGTGTCAGACAAATAAATACTACAGGGAGCCTCAAACCCGTTCAAGTTCTGCTGCCAAATTAATTCATCTCAAACTTTTTTTTAATTTCCAGTTTTCAGAGCTTTTGGGATTTCAGAAATACAGATGAAAAGATTACAACCTATAATAAAATCATAATACTTGTTTTACAAAGTTTCAGATTTACTTAGTATCCCAGAGGTCCATTCTGTAATGATGATATTTAGACACTTGGCCAAAATATGTATTTAATGCACATCAAGTTCCTCCAGCTTCAAATCAAGAGTCCTAATATATATGTTCAATGTAGAAAAGTTGGAAAATACAAAAAAAAAAAAAAAAAGAATAAAGAAAATAAAATAACCCACAATCCGAATGTAAATTGGTGCAGCCACTATGGAGAACAGTATGGAGGTTCCTCCAAAAACTAAAAATACAGTTACCATATGATCCAGCAATTCCACTCCTGGGCATATACCCAGAGAAAACTATAATTTGAAAAGATACATGCACACCCATGATCATAGCAGCACCATTTACAACAGCCAAGCCATGGAAACAACCTAAATGTTCATTGAGAGATGAACAGATAAAGATGTGAGATACACACACACACACACACACACACACACAATGGATTACTCAGCCATAAAAAAAGAATGAAATAATGCCATTTTCAGGTACATGGATGGACCCAGAGATTATCATACTAAGTGAAGTAAGTCAGAAAGAGAAAGACAAATACTGTGTGATATCACTTATATGCACCTGGAATATCCTCTCAACCTGAGGACTTTGATCTTTCTTAAATTCTGGAAAATTCTCAGCCATCATCTCTTCTAACAAGGCCTCTCCACCATTCACACTCTTTCCTCTTTTTGGAACTCCCAGTTAGATGTTAGTTGGTACCTCTCAATATATGTATGTGTTTATATATATATATAATATTCTCTTGAGTTTTCTTGATTTCTCCGTGCTACATCTGGGTGAATTACTCAGTACTATCTTCCAACTCACTAATTTTTGCTTTAAATACGTTTGGACCAGAGTTTAACCAACTTTTTAAAAATTTAATTTTTCACCATTTTTTCTTTTATATAGCCATTTACTTCACATTTACCTACTGTTTATTTATAACATGCTTTTTTTATAACTATTACTTCTTTTATCTTTTTAAACATATTTAAAATACTTAAAAGTCATTTTGAAATTGCTCTATTAGATTTTAAGTGAGTTTATCTCCTAGTGGTTTTGTTATTTTCTAAGTAATAGTCTTCCTCACCTGTGTGCAGGCTCAGACTTTCCATTCCTTTTTCCAATGGTTTTGAGGTAAGCCACCCCTCTTCCAGAGCCCATGACCTACAAGCTCGGTGCTCTTGTACCAGGTAATAGTGGAGAAATTACAGTTCCCAACTCTAAGCCATGTGGCAGCTCAGCCACTTCTGTGTCACCAATTCAGAGCCACAGCTTTTTAAAGCAACAGCCAGGAGCAGAGGCTTTCAGCCTTCTTTTCATCCAGCCCCAGCCCAGCTCCAAGTTTCATCCAGGGTACCTGACTCCAGTTCCCCTGCACAAAGTTATTTCCACTTGCTCCTGAACCCAGGATCTAAATGCATGTTTGCTTTCCATTTCAGTCCCTGGAGATGGTTATCTTGTTCTTGAGTACACCTATATCTTTTCTTTTTCTTTTTAAATTTGTAATTGCAGTGTTTGGAGTAGGGTAGGGAGCTAAAAGCAGGATAAAGAGTACCGTAATAACAACAGCTAACTTTTACTGAAGACATACTATATGCCAATTTTATATTTACTTTTTCATGAAATCCTCTCAACAATCTTTTGAGGTAGGTATTTTTATTATACCCATTTCAAAGATGAGAAAACAGAGGCATGGGGCCAGTAAACAATCTTTCCAAGATTACCAGCTAATAAGGACCAAGAGTCAACCAAAGGTCTTAACCACTGCTCTATTGGCTTCCATCCTGACCAGAACACTCTTCAGAATTTTGATTCTCTTATTTTTTTTCCCACTTAACTCTGATCATTTTGCATACAGGCAGGATTTTAATCGATGGAAGGGAAGTAGAGCCATATTCCTGGTGGAAAGTAGCATATTGGCTTAATGTTTATTTAGTGTTATTCAGTCTAGGCCTATACCTAAAACCAGAAACATAGTTTCAATGCCTGTCTTTTTACCAAAAGCCCTTCTCACTTTCCCTGGGCTCCAGGCATTTCATGTTTACCTCTAGATACCCAGGACAATCCATGCAGGCTTTCCTCTGACTCTACCTTTTCACCACCCTCTCTCTGCCCTAGTATATAATGTCTAGGAAAGGACCTTATTAAGGGATTCATACAAAGCACCTCAGGAGACTTCTGTTTTTCATTTTCCTTCATAACCAAAGTTTTAATCTTAAAGGATTAAATTTATAAATATAAGTGAACAACATGCAATATCACCCGAAAAGAGCCAAACTCAATTTTAGGCTTCATTGTTAAAAACATAAGGTCTAGAAAAGTAAAGATTATCAGTTCCACTCTATGCTGCGCTGACAATTTATCCAACAAACACTAAGTGAATAGTTCCTAAGGACCAAGCACTGAGCAATACACTATGGATGCACAATTGATCATCCTTTCTCTTTTCTAGTATGCATACATTTTTCTCATTTAATCCTCACAACAGGCCACTCCAGGAACAGTATGCTCAGTTTATAAAAATCATCTTCTGGAGAATTTCCTGAAATAGAAAAAAAAAAAAAAAAGGTGTTTTAAAGAGATTAGACGTTGAGAACGGACTGGAGGACACAGGGAAAGGGGAGGCTGGGACGTACAGAGTAGCACTGACATATATACACTACCAAATGTAAAATGGATGGCTGGTGGGAAGCTGCTGCATAGCACAGGGAGATCAGCTAGGTGCTCTGTGACCACCTAGAGGGGTGGGATAGGGAGGGTGGGAGGGAGGCTCAAGAGGGAGGGGATATGGGGATATGTGTGTACATATAGCTGGTTCACTTTGTTGTATGGCAGAAACTAACACAACAATTTTACTCCAATAAATATGTATTTTTTAAAAAAATAAATAAAGACCAAAAAAAAAAATGAAGAGGTTACTAAAACTGTTGCTTGGTCATCTAAAATACTTACAGACTTTTATTCCTAGGTTTAATACACAATTTTAAAACACAGGGTCCTAGTGAGAGGTAAAAGACAGAAGGAAAGACTGAAAGGAGTCCCTGGAAGTGAAATGGTTAAGAAGCAATAATTTGAGAAAAGCTCAACATTTGCTGATTGGAGAAGTGCAGTTTGTTTCCTTTTTCATAGAGATTAAAATTATATATAATTTATATATATATAAATTATATAAAATTAGAAGTCATGATCCAGAACAATGTGTAATTGCTAAAACATCAGAGAGAGTTACAATGTGGTCTCTTCAGATTCAACCCTTCCTAACATCGACTTCAGAGCTTATGAATATTTGCTATGATGAATAAGTAGAGCTACTCCTGAAGAAGATTAGGCAGAACTTGAACCTGTAGGTGGAGAGACTGGTTAAGAAGCCAACACCAAGTCTAAGCAAAATAAAGTCTCAACTTGAGTTGTGGCAGCAGGGATGGAAAACAAAAGGAATTATCAGACATAACTGAAGAAGAAAAGACCAACTTTGATAACCATACGCAGAGGGAAAATGAATCAAGTATCTAGGTTCCAAACTTTGGAGTAAGAGAAGTTAGTGGTGCCGTTAACAGATGTAGGGACCATGGAAGAAGGTGCAGATTTAGGACAGCAGATGGATTTAGTTCGATATATATGACTTTGAAGTCTCAGCAAGACACTCAGAAGGAGATATTCAGCAGACAGTTAAAATTAGGGTCTGAGAGCTGAAGGTAGAGGTAGAAAGATGACACAAGTGAAAGTGTTCAGTACAAAGCCTGGACCCTCCTACACCTTCTGCTTCAGTCAGACCAAACAAATGTAGTTCCCCAACAGAGGCAGCTCTCTGCCATTTCTACCTCCAAACAAACTTTTCTATAAGCCAGACACCCTACTTCACATCTGGTTAGCATCATCTTTCAGTATGTCATCCTTCGGTATGCTCAGTTATCATTTTCCCAAACCCTACTCATTTTCCACCAAGAGGATGGTACCTGGGTCTTAGCTCTCTCGCTCCATGTACCTAATTTTTAGCACCATGCCTAAAATAGCAGGCATTTGAAAGACTGACTAAAAGAATAGGCTTGGCATGTGCTCAACAAGCCTTGGAAGGAACTCTATCCTCTTAGAGGTGACCACTGAAGAAATTAACTTGGATGATATTTCCAAAGGAGAGAAAAGAAAGTTAAGTGGTCCTAAATACACATAATCATCATGGAACATTTTCATCTAGGGAGCAGTTCCCAAAAATGCTTCTTGACTTCTTTCAGGCCTAAATACATCATCTGTAACACAAGGATCATTATTCCTACTTCACATGTTGATGGGAAGATTAAATGAGATAGCATAAATAAAGCACCTAGTATAATGTATGGCACTCAATTAATGTTCCTCAACCCAATGTGAAAATATGACAGAGCTAGCTTATTTCTTTGCAACTTCAGTAACTGCTATACCCTAAAAGGCCTAGAAAAATAATGGATATTTGAGAAAGGGAAGCTAGACTTGTGAGATGCTCTCTATGAAGCAGTTTTTTCCAGCCTCACACTATTTTCACTTTTGTGTGGATAATTCTTTGGTTTAGGGGGATTCCTGTGCATTGCAGGATGTTTAGCAGCATCCTTGAATTCCACCCACTTGGTGCCATTTGCCCTCCCCGCCAAATATGTCTCCAGACATTGCCAAATGTCCCTTAGGGGGCAATACTTCCCCTGCTTGAGAACTACTACCCTAAAACTAACTGAAATTCTCACAAAGCCCTAAATCCTTTTCTTGACATCTACAAATATATATCATAAATTTATTTGTTCCCTAGGAACTGATTCTACACATTAAATCATGCTTAGACTTTATAAGCCGTTCTCTGAAAAGTTAACCAAAACTGCTAGCTAGCCCCTTAACTGTCAAGCAAGTCATCACAGATAATGCATGCAGTCTAACCACTCAGTGTATTACCACACTGAGACCCTTAAAGCCAAACTAATATAATGAACATAGGAACAGCCAATCCCAAAAGGTCTTCACACAAAATGAAGAGATTTATCCCAGTACTCAGGTGTCTAATCCTGACTTCATGTCTACAGGTGGTACTAACTACATATTTTATGAGTTTTAATTGCCTAAGGACTTTTACAAGTTTTACGTAGACACTAATAACATGTAAAATAACATTACACCTGTTTAAGAATTATTATGTATCATATACCCATATATTGCAACAACATAAAAAGTTATGTACACTAACCGCAAAACAAAACAAAAAACAGACAGGAAAGTAGAGAAACAAAAGCTGAGTGAACAGTTCACTAGGGCTTTTGGACAAACTGTGTGAGGTTAATAAAGCTGACCTTGATCAAGTTACTTAACCTCTCTATACCTGTTTCCTCCTTGCTAAAATGTATATAGTGTCTACCTTGTAGGGTTGTTGTGGGATTGAATGAGTTAAAAAAGGTAAAATGCTGAAACAATACACATTAAACATTATTATTTATCGTTATTTTTAAGGCTGCATAGGTGAAGAGAAGCGTATCTTGGGTGGTTGTATAAAAGTAGGCACAGTAAAGTCAAACAACAATGAACATGCACCCAGATGCTCTATGTTCAAACTTCAGTTCCTTAACTAACTGTTTCATTTGGGCTTCCATTTTCTCATCTGTAAAATAGGAAAGCACTTTGAAAACAGATTACCATATGACAAAATCTAAGGGTTGTATGTTTAGTAGGATAGCAGGGGAAAGTTGCAGCTGTCTTCCAATTTGGTAGAGGAAACTTTGTGAAGAAGGTACTTTTTAAGGAAATACTCTAATAATGGGCCAACCAGGGAAAGCACATGCCTTGAACCCAGGTAGGTGTGATTCAAAAGCCTTTGCTTTAGTCTACAGTTTGAAAGCTTAAAACGAAAAAGGAACATCCTGAGTCGTTTAAAAAAAAAGTTTATTTTCTTCATATAAGGTAGGCACACTAACCCTTTGACCCTTTGAAAGTAATAGGAATACATTAAAGGCACTGGCAGGGATTTGGTCACCATCCATTCAAAACAGCGTTAACACACCACCAAACCGCTAAGTGATCTTTTCTTTTCAATTATGAAAGATTCGTTCTTTCAGAGGTAAGGGTAATGCTAGAAAAAATGAGATTTGCCTTGTATGATCAGGAGTATCCCAACAGTTTTAAATCAGTCTGATGTCTATTTTTAGATACAAAAATCTTTGCCTTCCAAGGAACATTTCAAAATCATCAAGGAATACGCATACTGCACCTTATACTTATTAGGGAGTAATATTTTAACCAATAACTTTTTGTAAGTAAAAGTTGCAACATCAAATCATATGTGAAACAAAAGTTAGGTGCAGAACTATCTCCACTGCTGCCAAAAGTGCAAAGAAAAAAAGAAAAATCAAGCTTTCCTAACCGTTCAGGGAAATGCCACCTCCGCAAAGCCTCGGAGGGGGGAGTCTTGGTCCCCGGTAGAGGGTCTCCAAAGATAACACCATTCGGTTCGATGTACGTACGAAAAGGAAGGTCAAGGCGCCCTTCCGCGACCTTTACGAAAACTCCCAAGAATTCTGTCTTTGCCCCAGGGTAGAGCTGTCGCTGGGCATTCTCCTCGACATCCCGCCGGGAAGAGGAGGTCGCCGCAAGAGACTCGGCTCAGGTCGGGTCCGGTCCTCACTGGTCGCACCACCTCAGCTCGGGCGGGCTCCCACGTGGCGCCCACAGCCTGCCCAAAGACGGCTCTGCACCCCCGGCCGGCGTTCTGATTGGCCAAGGGCGGCGGAGCGTCTCCGGAGCCGGCGGTGACTCGGCCAAACTGGGCGGGCGCCGGTCAAAGGGTCGCAGCCAGGAGGGCAGCTACCCGAGCAACCGGTCCCGTGTGTTGGCCCCATGCCGGCGGTGCGGATACCACCCGGCGCCTCGGTCGCGCAACCCCGTGTGGTCCCGGGTTAGCAGCAGGCACAGTCACCCTCTACCCTGTGTCAGGTAGCGCTCACCTCAACGCTCGGGGCGCCTCCACCTTCAGCTTTTTGGGCTTCGGCTCCTCCTCAGCCGCTGCCATTTTCGCGCTCCCACCTCACTTAAGCTCCAGAGCTCGCCCCACCCCTTCGGCTCTCGAAGGCCCCGCCCCCTCTCGCATCACCTCCTCCTTATCTCGAAACCCCGCCCCTCTCGGCTCCTCTCAGTTCATGCCTCTCCCAGGCACAGCTATTTGGCTCTACCTCTCGGCCTCACCCATTGGCTAGTTCACAGCTCCTCCTAACCCCGCCCTCCCGGTTGTAGGGACACCCTGACTGGTTTAGGCTGCGGATGAGCGCCTAAGTCCAGAAGATGTGAGAGCTCCCATTTCTCTAGACTCTGGATGATCTAGTAGATTATATCCTAAAATTCAAAAGACGTCTTTCTCCTCATTCAACGTCTTCTCACTCATTTACTCTTTCCAGTACTGTTGGTTACTTTGAAGCTGTTAGGCAATCTATCCGGCATCCCAACTCCGGGGTCCTCACGATCTTAGCTGCCTCGGCCTCCGTCAGGAGAGGACCCCGCGTCGAATCACTGACTGGCCCAGGAGTCGGGGTGAGTGTGAGGGGCTGGGGGTCTGCGGACAGGGTGGCATCACGAAAAGTGGGACGTAAGCTGAATAGCTCGGGCTCCCGACTGCAGTCTGGCGTGCGGGAGCGTCTCTGGTGCTGTGGACCGGGGCCGCGCCTCCCTCCCGGCCTTCCGGTCTTTCTTGCCAGCTGGGCCGGAAGGGAAAGGTGCACCTGCAGCCCAGTGTTCTCAGGCCCTCAGGCTTAAGAGGTTCAGGCTCATTGGGGTCCCTCACCGTGCTCTGACGCGGGAAAAAGGTCTTGTCACCCACGGAGAGCTGAAGTACCGACGACTTGGACCTCAGCCCCAGGCTTCTGCTGTGGAGGACAAAATCCTTAAGTGTCCTGAGCGGACGTCTTGTTAGAGGGTGGAGCCTGGATGAGCCTGGGGTAATGCGGTGAGGACAGTGTTGCAGTTCTTCAGAAACGAGTTGATAGGACTGTAAACTGAGGAGGTGACAGTGAGTATGGAAACGTGATAAACGATGTGCTTGGTTGGATTTGGTGGATTTGGATTGAACCCGAAGCTGAAGCTTGATTAAGAACTTGATACTTCTATAAAACTAGGAGTCCTCACATGAGATGGAGGAATTTTGTGGAGCTTGGAATATATCGAGTTTGAAACAGTAGTTTAGGTGGAGATGAAAGAAAAGTTTATTAAAAAAAAAAAAAAAGCCTGATAAGTAAGCCAGAAAGAAACTTTCCAGGAGAGAACCAAGACAGGTGAAGTTCCATATAATTTGGTAAGAAGTATTTGTTTTGTTTTGGGGAAACTTATCAGTGACATGAAATGCTGCAGGGATCAAAGGAGGAAGTAGAAGTCTGAGAATAGGTTGTTGGATTTGATGATTAGGAAGTCATTGGATCATTTGAGAGAACTGCTTTAATAGAGTCCGTTATTGAGAGGAGAGACTGCAAGTGTAGACTAATGCTTCTTCGTTTGGAGCATGAAGTGAAAGATGGTTGGCAAGGTCCATAAAAGGTTTGGGGTTTGTTTGTTTTGTGTGGGAGCAGAAAGCAAGTAACTAATGTTTAAGATTAAACATTCAAGAAACAGGAGATAAGACCTGGGGAGAGAGGAAAGGAGATGGGATCAAAATTACAAGTGGAAAAATTAGTGTTAGAAAGAACGGAGGACACTTTCATTTGAGATCATAGGAAAAGTGGAGGATTGAAATGAATGAAAAATTACCTGAATCTTAACATACCTTTAGTAGGAATGCTCTCTTGGCAATAAGATTAGCTTTTCTTACTGAATCTTAGGATTTTACAATGTTTTTAAACAGTCAACATAATAGACTATTGGAGTTCCCTGCAGACTAGATATTTTTAAGTAGCTCAATAATATTTCAATTCATACATAATGAGTGACATTTGTAGAGAAGAGGAATTCACTCTCTCTCAACAAATGACCTTCTCTCCTGTTACGCAGAGAAAATAGAAGCCATCATCTTCTTGCAACCAAATGTACAAATCTGCTTCCCTTCTGTTTAAAGAGGAAAAAGTGTCCCTTCTCCTTGGGAAGGCAAATCCTTTCACCTAGTTTCCCAGTGCCATCCTCTCCTGCCTTCTCAGGGTCTTTTTTTTTTTTTTGGTTAAGTTATTTCCTCTCTCCAATTCATCAGCCTTTCCCCTTCTACTCACATTTTTCCTTCAGCATTTAAAAATATTCTTCCTTAACTTTATGAACTAATCCCATTTATTTTCTTGTCTTTTCCTCTCCTTCATAGCTATAGTTCTTGAATGTATCATTTACTCTCATCTCTGTTTTTCCAACTTCTTGCTATTTATTTCTCAGCACACTGCAGTATATTTTGTTTCCACCATTCCACTGAGCTACCACTGAAACTGCCCTTACTAAGATCACCAAATGGGGCTTCCCTGGTGGCGCAGTGGTTGAGAGTCCGCCTGCCAATGCAGGCGACGCGGGTTCGTGCCCCGGTCTGGGAAGATCCCACATGCCGCAGAGCGGCTGGGCCCGTGAGCCATGGCCGCTGGGCCTGCGCGTCCGGAGCCTGTGCTCTGCAACGGGAGAGGCCACAACAATGACAGGCCTGCATACCGCAAAAAAAAA
>NW_020171830.1:2312366-2364148 GCF_003031525.2 Neophocaena asiaeorientalis asiaeorientalis
TCAGGCTGAAAATTTGCTTTCTTTGAGGAAAAAAAAAAAAAAAAAAAATCATACTTTTATGTATAAAGCACAGGTATTTATGGTACATAAAGAGGTGTACAGAAATATTCCATGGTATTAAAATTTTATGGAAGAGGGGTGTAAGTGAAGGGGAATCTGGAAAGGCACCTTAGGATGCAATAATGAAAGTTGAAAAACACTGTAAAATAACAGATATTTTCAGTTTTCCTTGTAGCTTGACCTCTTAGTGCCATTTAAAATGTTTACCACTCCTTTTTTCTGGAAACACACTAATAAACTCTGGTTACTAAACTCCCCCGCCCCCCCCCGCTTTTTTTTCTTATCCCTCTTCGGCCACATCTTCTCAGCCTTTTTCCAGGTCCACTTTCTTGACCCACGTGCTACTCAGATTTTGAAGTTCCTTCCATAGGTTCTTTTCTACTATACACATTCTCTCTTTGTAGTTTTAGTCTCCTTATAGTTATATTTTGCATTAATAAAAAATCATGGAGCTTCCCTGGTAGCGCAGTGGTTGAGAGTCCGCCTGCCGATGCAGGGGACACGGGTTCGTGCCCCGGTCCGGGAAGATCCCACAAACTCACAAATCTATCTCCAGTTTGGCTTCTCTCTGAAGCACCAGACCTATATATACAATGGTCTTTTGAATATATCCATTGGGGTCAAATATATCCAGAATTGGGTCAGATTGTATAGGACCAGGGCTGAATCCCTTGTTTTCCCTCTCGTCTCCACTGCCTGTTCCCCACCCCCCAAACTTTTCTCAACCCTAAATGTTTCTCTTTTCATTTTACTCCATCCCTATTATCAACACTCTAGTCTAGACCACACATAACTCATCTCTCAACTAGTGTCACAATATTCAGTTGCCCAATTATCCAGTTTCCACAGTGCGATCTTAAAACTGTAAATTGGGTTGCATGAATCCCCTGCATAAAACCATAAAAAATGATTTTACATTGCACTGAGAATAAAGTGAACCAATCTCTGCTTATCTTCTCCATTCTCATCTCATCACTTCCATCCTCCTTCTGAAGTTGCTAAATTTGTACTGCATTTCTTTGTCTTATGTTCTTTCTCACCTTGAAGCCTTGTGGATTTTTATAGCGTACTGTATTTCCCCTATCATCTTACTGTATTAAATTGTTTGCCTTCTTTGCTGAACTCTAAATGCTGTGAGTTCAGGGACTCTTATTTTGTTCAACTTGTATCCCCATTGCTTAATATATAAAACATTCAAAACTGTTGAATGAACAGGATCAAGATATTGGTTAAAAATCAGAATAGCTAGATTATTTTCTGGTTTCATTCTCTCACCTTAGATACAGGCCCTTCTATACCTCCATTCTGTTATATATAGAAGGAATACATTTTCTTTTTTAGACACTCTCTTCCAAGGATATTTTGACTATTGTAATTGCACTGCTTGTGAATCATCAGGGTGAGTGTGTTCAACATTCAGTAAAGAGGGTTTATGAAGTATTTAAGCTGCAGTCAAAGCTCTGATGGAACTGCCTCTGAACACAGTTTCTTAAGTGGCTTTAAAATAAGCTTGGAGAATTCTGTTTTCTGACTCAGAAGTCACTAGGAACAAAAAGATAGTTGTGGTGGTAACTTTCCCAGAAAGTTTATTAAAATAATGAAATAAATAACTGCAGCTACTCAAAGGATAAGTAGCTAAAGAAACAAGCAAATTTACACTGCTGCATGTGGTATTTGTTTTTTGCATTAGGTCCTTGGTCTTAATATAGATAGAAGAAATAAACTTTTTTTTCCTATAATAGAAGGTTAAGATGGGTTTTGAAGCTAAGCACTGTTGAAAGCTACAAGTGCTGTGCTTTCCTCTCAGCACTGAGGACAACAGCAATAAATCCAGATGGCAGTTTAACTTACTCTATTCTTCTGAGACCTGAACTACTGCCAATGAAAATAACTTTGGTGGAAACTTTTCCTGGAAAGAATTTTTCACCAGCTTAAGAGGATGAGTAGGAATCTGGCTGCTCAAGTAAAGAAACTACAAAGTCACTTGCTTCAAGAATAAGCAGCTTTTTTAGGGTATATTGTGGCAATGGAGTACCACAGATCCATGTGAACTACATTTTCTTTAGGATGAATAGTTTAAGAAGATAACCTATGTCAGCTCTCTTAAATATAATTTCTGGTCTAAATAATTTATTAGAATACATTTTGGCTTCTAACTAAACAAGAGGCATATCCTTCAACTCTTCCTCTTAAATTATAAGCTCAAACAGCACATTTGCTGCCCAGTCCAATATGATAACAGCTAGCTCCATGTAGTTATTTAAATTTAAATTAATTAAAATTAAAACTTCAGTACCTCAGTTGCATTAGCCATATTTCAAGTGCTCACATGTGACTGGTGGCTGCTGTATCGGACAGCACAGATAGAGGACATGTCCATTATTGCAGTAAATTGTACTGACACTGATGCAATAGAGTGTGTTCCTGATAATTAGTTTCTAAGAGGCAGGTAAGAACAGGAGCTCAAGATTCAACTGGATCTGGGTTTGAATCCTAGCTCTGATACTTATTGTATCATCTTAGATAATTGACTTATCATTTCCAAGACTTTATTGTCTTATCTGTAAAATGGGGATAAAAACAGTATTTATAGCATTGAGTTGTGAGGATTAAATAAGATAAGAAAAGTGTCTAGGATAGTGTCTGGCCCACAGTAAGTACTCAATTTTAGTTATTATTAATTCATTTATCGTTAATGAATAAAATACTTTGAATGAAGCTGAAAATTAATTATTGTGAAGGATGCCATATTCCTTAGGGGGCTCACCTGAAGTGCTCAAATCTGGGTCTCATTGAGTTGATTCCAATGTTCCACTTTAAATCGTACTTTATATTTCAGATGAAAATTTTATTCCACAAAAGGCATCACAATGCAAGTTTAGTTGCAGATCTTATTGCTGGGTACTCCTGTTCTATTTTTTTAAAGTGTATCAGAGAAGAGAGGTTAAAAGTCAGTAGGTTCTCTATATTCCAGTGGCACTATTTTAACACTCAAATAGAAACTGACACAAAGCAAACCTATTAAACAAAGCATCTGACTAGATAAAGTGGAAAGATTTAGGAGGTTCCAGATATTAATCCAGAAAAATTTAGTAGGTCCAAAGCCTGAGGTATCAGCGTTTATTGCTGCCAACTCAGGTTGATAACTTGGCTAAATAGAGATGCCTTTGAACAAAGAAACATTTTATTTTTCTACTAAACTGGAACCCTAAACTATCAATATTAACAGCATCCATACTTTATTAATACAATAATTGCTAAAGCACATCTTAGTAGGTAGTATTATTTACTTAATAACTATTGAACATTCACCAAATGGGAAGAGGAAATCACCAAATAGTCTTTAAATGTCGACTGCTTTCATTAAGTAAATGACCTCCTATAAAAAGAACTGGTCAGGTTGATGTCATTGTTTTCTGTGTCAATAGAATTGAATGAATTCATTCTGGAAACTCTTCCCTTCCTCTTTGGAATTTATCTTCATGCATAGAAATTATTATATTCATAGATTTTATATTCTTTCTCCTTAGGCTACATTTATCATTCACTACTGTAATTTTGAATGAATGGACCACTAAACACCTGATACTGATGTTATCTATATAAAAGAAAGGAGCAAGTTAAGGTAGATATTTGTCCACTGTCTCTCATATTACAAGGACAATAAACTTTTTATTTGAAGCATAACTAACACTCAGAAAAGTATACAAGCCATAACATAAAGCCCAATGAATTATCACAAAATGAACACAACTTGTAACCATCACCTAGATCAAGAAATAAAACATTACCGGCACCTTAGGAGACCAACCCTGTTCCTGTCTCAGTCATCACCCCCACTCTCCTTCCCAAAAGAAACCATTTGATTTCTCAAACTATAGATTAGCTTTGTCTGTTGTAGAACTTCATATAAATAGAATCATACTGTATGTATCCTTTTGTGTCTGGCTTTGTTTGTTCAATATTGTGTTTGTAAGATTCGTCCATATTTGTTTCATGTAGCAATAGTTTATTCATTTTCATTGCTGTGTATTTCCCTTTAATAATACACTAGTTTATTTTCCCATTGTACTGTTAATAAATAATAATAGTTTTCACTATTACAGTATATTTTTATACATGTTTTTTGTGCATATCTGTACGCATTTCTGTTAATCCACCTGGGAGTGGATTTGTGTGTTACAAAGTATTAAAGAATACTTTTTATTAATTGAAAAAATAATTATATTAAAACTAAGCCTTTTTTAGACTGAAAACTACTAAACTGCAGTTTTCTAAAGATGTGAAGTTTAGTAGTTTTCAGTATATTCACAAATCTCTAATTCCAGAAGATTATTTTTATATAAATTTATTTATTTTATTTATTTATTTTTGGCTGCGTTGGGTCTTTGTTGCTGCATGTGGGCTTCCTCTAGTTGCAGCAAGCGGGGGCTCCTTTTCGTTGCAGTGCACGGGCTTCTCATTGCAGTGGCTTCTCGTTGCGGAACACGGGCTCTAGGCACGTGGGCTTCAGTAGTTGTGGCTCGTGGGCCCTAGATCACAGGCTCAGGAGTTGTGGCTCACGGGCTTAGCTGCACCACAGCATGTGGGATCCTCCCAGAACAGGGTTCGAACCCATGTCCCCTGCATTGGCAGGCAGATTCTTAACCACTGCACCACCAGGGAAGTCCCTCTAATTCCAGAAGATTTTTATCACCTCAAAAAGAAATACAAAAACCAGTAACTCCCCATTCTTCCCCCTCTACCCAGCCCCTGGCAACCACTAATCTACTTTCTGTCTCTGTGCATTTGCCTGAATTCTAGACATTTCATACAAATGGAATCATACAATATGTGATCTTTTGTATCTGGTTTCTTTCACTTAGCATAATGTTTTAAAGGTTCATCCTGTTGTAGCATGTACTGGTACTTCATTTCTTTTTATGGCTGAATAACATTTCATTTTGGATATCTGTTATTTATCCATTCATTGGTTGATGAATCCATTCATCAGTTGATAGACATTTGGATTGTTTTCACTTTTTGACTATTATAAATAATGTTGCTAAGAACATTCGTGTACAAGTTTTTGTATGGACATATGTTTCCAGTTCTCTTGGGTGTATACCTAGGAGTAGAATTGTTGGGTCATTTGGTAACTCAGTCTTTAACTTTTTGAAGAACTCAAAACTGTTTTCCGCACAGCTGCACTGTTTTACATTCCTACCAGCAATGTATGAGGGTTCTAGTTTCTCCACAAACTTGTCTACCCTTGTTATTGTCTGCCTTTTGATTTGATTATATCTAGCCTAGAGAATATGAAATGTTATCTCATTGTGATTTTAGTTCATATTTTGAAAAGATAGTGAGCTCTAGTGCTTATCAGCCATTTGTATGTATATCTTCTTTGGAGAAATGTCTTTTAAAATTCTTTGCACATTTTTTATTGGGTTATTTGTCTTTTATTATTGAGTTGTAAGAGTTCTTTATATATTCTGGATATTAGTCCCTTGTAAGATGTATGGTTTGCAGTTATTTTCTCATTCTGAAGGTTGTCTTTTTACTTTCTTGATAATGCCTTTTGAAGCACAGAAGTTTTAATGCTGATGTAAGTCTGGGTTATCTGTTTTTTTCCTTTGTTCCTTGTGCTTTTGATGTCATATCTTAAAAACGTTGTCTAATCCAGGGTCATGAAGATTTACGCATATATTTTTTCGAAGAGTTTTATTGTTTTAGCTCTTATATTTAGGTCTTTGATACATTTTGTATTAATTTTTGTATATGGTGTGAGATAGCTGTCCAACTTCTTTATTATGCATGTGGAAATCTAGTTGTCCCAGCACCATTTGTTGAAAAGACTATCCTCTCCCCTACTGAATGGTCTTAGCACTCTTGTCAAAAATCAGTTGACCGTATACGTAAGGGTTAACTTAAGAACCTTCAATTCTATTCCATTGATCTCTATGATTCTCTTTGTGCCAGCACCTCACTGTACCTTACATCAAGTTCTGAAATCAGGAAGTGTGAGTCCTCCAAATTTGTTCTTCTTTTTCAAGATTGTTTTGGCTATTCTTGGTCTCTTTCATTTCCATATGAATTTCAGGATCAGCCTCTCAGTTTCCATTAAAAAAAGGCAGCTGGTATACTAATAGGGATTGCATTGAATCTGTAGATCAATTTGGGGAGTCATGTCATCTTAACAGTATTAAGTTTTCCAATCCGTAAGCATGAAAGGTCTTCCCATCTTTTTAGGTCTTTTAAATTTCTTTCAGTGATGTTCTATAATATTCAATGTACAGGTCTTACACTTCTTTTGTTAAATTTAATCCTAAATGTTTTGATCTGTTTGATGCTTTTGAATTGCTTTCTCAATTTCATTTTCAGATTATTCATTGCTAATGTATAGAAATACAGTTGATATTTTATATTAATTTTATATTCTGCAACCTTGCTTAACTCATTTATTACTCTAGTAATTAGTGTGTGCGTGTGTATGTGTAATCCTTAGAATTTTCTACATACAAGATAATATCATCTGGAAATTGAGATCGTTTTGCTTCTTCCTTTCCAATGTGGAAGCCTTCTGTTTCATTTTGTTGCTTAATTGCCCTGGCTGGAACCTCCAGTACCATGTTGAATAGAAGTGGTGAAAATGGACATCATTGTTTGTTCGTTTTGTTAAGTGGAAAGCTTTTGGTCTTTAAGTATTAAATGTTAACTATGGGATTTTCTTTTTTTTTTTTAATTAATTAATTTATTTATTTTTGGCTGCGTTGGGTCTTCATTGCTGTGCGCGGGCTTTCTCTAGTTGCGGAGAGCGGGGGCTATCTTCGTTGCGGAGCACGGGCTTCTCATTGTGGTGACTTCTCTTGTTGTGGAGCATAGGTTCTAGAGCGCAGGCTCAGTAGCTGTGGCGCACGGGCTCAGTAGTTTTGGCACATGGGCTCTAGAGTGCAGGCTCAGTAGTTGTGGCACAAGGCTTAGTTGCTCCGCAGCATGTGGGATCTTCCCGGACCATGGCTCGAACACATGTCCCCTGCATTAGCAGGAGGATTCTTAACCACTGCGCCACCAGGGAAGTCCCTAGCTATGGGAATTTCATAGATGCTTTTTATCAGGTTGAGGAAGTTTCTTTCAATTCCTAGTTTAAATATTTTTAATTACAAAAGGTTGTTGGATTTTGTCAAATTATTTTTCTGCGCCTTTTGAAATGATTATATTTTTTGTCTTTTATTTTATGAATATTGTATATTGTGTTGATTGATTTTCATATGTTGAACCAACCTTGCATTCTTGAATAAATCTCACTTGGTCAGGGTTATAATCTTTTTTATATGTTGCTGGATTCAGTTTGCTAGTATTTTGTTGAGGATTTTTATACCTATAGTCTTAACTGATATTGGTCTGTAGTTTCTTGTATTGCCTTTATCTGGTTTTGGTGTCCAGATAATACGAGGATACTTTTTTGATATATACTAAATTTAAACGTTTTTCCTCCCCCAGAAAATGATCCACAGTCTATTTCTCATAAACTGTTCCGGTGACATATTTCTAGAGAAGCACTGGAAGAGTGTTGTGAGCCAGTCTGTCTGTGATTATTTCTTTGAAGCTCAAGAGAAAGCAGCTGATGTTGAAAATGTACCACCTGTTATTTCAACACCTCACCACTACCTCATCAGTATCTATCGGGATAAGCTCTTCTTTGTCTCTGTCATACAGACTGAAGTGCCACCTCTCTTTGTAATTGAGTTCCTACATCGAGTTGCTGATACTTTTCAGGTTGGTTATTCATCAGATACTTTGAATTTGAATTATCCAAGTTATATTATGATTATATTCTTTAAATACCCAGTTTTTGATGTGTAGTCTGTCTCTCTGTCTCTCTCTCCCTCTTCTTTTCAACTAAGCATAAGTTCATAAACATAAACCTTTTTAGTAGGGCATACAGTAGTACACATGGTGCTCCAGTTACTGTTTTAGAAGAACAAAACAATCTCATGGTAATGGGAGCTGTATTTTTTTTTATGTATTATAAATTATGTCATCAGGAAATAATAGTGCCCTCCACATACAGTTCTCTGAATAGTACCACAATTTTGACTGGTTATGAAATCTTCCAATACTTACACTATTTTTTTCTCGTCTTGCTGAATATACCAATAATTTTAAACTGATCTTTGTTTTTTGGAGTACCTAATCAAGGCAAATGAAGTTTATAGTTCACATTCTGTTTTAACATTTCAGTGTACTTTCTGGCATAATATGTAATAGGAATTGAATTCAATTTAAAAATATTAAGGAAATATTGAGAAATAGTATATAGAACTATGGAGGGTTTTTTCCCTCTGTTTTACATATTTTCAACATCTTAAACAATGAATTATGCTACTGTAAGCTTACCCTTTAGAACAAAAAGTATTTAGCAAGCCTGTCTTCATGTCTTCCATTGTGTAATGTTATGTACATTTTGTTAGGACTACTTTGGTGAGTGTTCGGAGGCTGCAATTAAGGATAATGTGGTCATAGTATATGAGCTCTTGGAAGAAATGTTAGACAATGGATTTCCACTGGCTACTGAATCTAACATTTTGAAAGAATTGATTAAACCACCAACAATTCTGCGTTCTGTCGTCAACTCTATTACAGGTAAGATGAAACACTCTGTTAGGAACTGAGCCATTAAAACTTCATAAACAATTCATTTTTGCTTATGATCTGGCAGATTATTAAGGTAGTCCATTTTGGCCAGAATTATAGTTAGTGATAATGTTAAAATGGATATATATTTCTTTTCATGAAAAGAGACTATATCTTAAATGATACAGAACTTTTGGTTATTACTCTTCTGTTATTTTGCTACAAGACTACAAAAATATTATTACTATTGTTTAACAGTAACTAGTAAGACTGAATAAATTATCCCAGTTAATCATAAAGAAGCCAGTGTAGTGACAGCTGTTAACTATTGTGGTAATCATTTTGTAATATATACATAAATCATTGTTGTGTACCTTAAACTAATACAATGTTATATGTCAATTATATCTCAGTAAAGCTGGAAAAAAAATAAAATTAAAATATAGCATTATAAATCTGGCATTATGCTGCATACCCCACAACTACTAGAGAATAGAAAATTTAAGACTGTACCACAGAGTACATGCCATCTCCTCTAAGTCTTTATTTTGTACATATAGAAGATATATTAAAAAGAGAAAATTAGTCTATTTGTGAGATTCTGTGCATTGTGGGCCTTGTATTTGTGTTACAAACTTCTAATTTTGGTTTAATTCTTGAGTGTAGCTAGAAATTAGGTACATCCAGAGGACAATATACTTTTGAAAGTATCAAAGTCTTCTAGAGAAAGATTTCTGTGAAATGTTATATGCCACTTCAGCTATACTGTCCACCATTGCAAACCCCTTTCCAAGTGCACTGACCTAAAAAATGGGGTAAGAGAGGCCTATAAGAAAGTGATCATTCCTTTATTCATCCTCTGGGCAAGACTGAGTGTCAGGAGAAATTTAAGGAAAGATAGGGAAGGGTAAGCTGTGACAAAGCGAGAGAGAGGCATGGACATATATACACTACCAAATGTAAGGTAGATAGCTAGTGGGAAGCAGCTGCATAGCACAGGGAGATCAGCTCGGTGCTTTATGAGCACCTGGAGGGGTGGGATAGGGAGGGGGAGGGAGGGAGACGCAAGAGGGAAGAGATATGGGAACATACGTATATGTATAACTGATTCACTTTGTTATAAAGCAGAAACTAACACACCATTGTAAAGCAATTATACTCCAATAAAGATGTAAAAAAATAATAAATAAATAAATAAATAAAAGACATCAACTAATTGCCAAAAAAAAAAAAAAGATGGGGTGTCTTTGCTCCTAAAATGTAAACTCTGGATGAGAAACTGAAAAAAAAAAAAATTAAAACACATAAATAACAGTATAAGATTTTGAAAAGCAATTCCATACTTTATAGATGGTGTAGTGACACTGGAGGGTACACATGGTGTAATATTAAATGGGAAAAAAAAAACAAAACAGGGAGTTCCCTGGCAGTCCAGTGGTTAGGACTTCTTGCTTTCACTGCTGGAGCCCAGGTTCAGTCCCTGGTCGGGGAACTAAGATTGCACAAGCTGTGCAGTGTGGCCAAAAAAGAAAAAAAAAAGCACACAACCATAAAAAGTTACTCTTAATTATACATAAATATTCCCACAAAAAATGTTCTAAAGTTTATAATACCATCTCCAGCTAAGGAACTACATATTATCTTTATTTTTGCATTATAATTTCTGATTTCCAAAATGAACATGTATTTTATAGTCAGAAAAAAATTAGTGAAATATAAAATTTTTTAAATTTGATATTTTTTAAAATATTTATTTTATTTTTATTTATTTAGCTGCTCCAGATCTTAGTTGCAGCACACGGGATCTTTAGTTGCGGCATGCGGACTCTTAGTTGCAGCATGCATGCAGGATCTAGTTCCCAGACCAGGGATCAAGCTCGGGCCCCCTGAACTGGGAGCGCTGAGTCTTAACCACTGGACCACCAGGGAAGTCCCATAACATGGATTGTTAAGGCAATACATTATAAAGATCAAGAGAGTGGTTCAGTGGATAAAGTAATCTCTCCTGAACTGTAGTGGGTGGCCCTAGGACAGGGTCCTGGAGAATCAATAGAATTTAGGAAGAGAGGGAGGAATAAGAACATTCTTCATAGATGGAACTGTATGAGAAAAAACACACAGTGAAAAATCTTGAATTGTATTAACCTGTTTAACAGAAGTAGAGCTGTTTTTCAGTTGAGTAGTGAGATTAAAATTAAAAAGTTAAGTTGAGGAAGTCCTGGAATGGTAGTCTAAATATTTAGCTTTAATCATAAAGCCAGTGGGGAAACATTTGAAGTTTTTGAACTGAAAGATTAAAGCAGTGTTTTTAGAAAATTCTGGAAGGCAACAGGATTGGAGACAGGAACACCAACCATAATTACACTACAAGGTTGTATGTGTACTTAGACTGCAGCTACAATCGAACACGGGTTTGAACTGCCCAAGTCCACTTAAAGTCAGATATTTTTCAGTAAATATATATTATAGTACTACACAAGCCGCAGTTGGTTGAATCTGTTGATGCAGAACCATGTGTACAGAACACCAACTGTAAAATTATACATGGATTTTCAACTGCACAGGGATCAGCACCCCTAAACCCTGCGTTGTTCAAGGGTCAAGTGTGTATTTATTATTTTTAATAAATTTTTATTTATTTTATTTATTTAGGCTGCGTTGGGTCTTCGTTACGCGTGGGCTTTCTGTAGTTGCGGCGAGCAGGCTCTCATTACGGTGGCTTCTCTTGTTGCGGAGCACGGGCTCTAGGCACACAGCCTTCGTGAATTGTGGCATGCGGGCTTCAGTAGTTGTGGTGCACGGGCTTAGTTGCTCCAAGGCATGTGGGATCTTCCCAGACCAGGGATCGAACCCGCGTCCGCTGCATTGGCAGGTGGATTCTTAACTACTGCGCCACCAGGGAAGTCCCAAGGGCCAATTGTATATTTTAAAGTGAAATCTGAAAAAAGCAAGATTATCAAAATAGAAAAAAATAATAAATGCAACCTGTTTTGAGGGAAATGTTTAAAGAAATATACCAAAATGTTAATGGTAGTTGTAGTTTGGTGATAGGAAGATAGATTTTTTTTAGCTACTTTTCTGAACTTTTCACATGTTGTTGTTATTGTTAAGCATGTACTACTTTTGAGTTGGAAAAGTAAATTAACCAGAATGTTAAATATGTCACAGCTCAAGCATATATGTTTTGGACAACCAGACTTATTTTCAGACATATGTCAGTTTACCAGGAAATTAGCCAGATTTTGAACATTAGCCATATTGCATGTGGGTGTGCCATATGGGTATGCTGACCTTAAAATGGGAAACGGCCAGAGTATGTTCTTCAGCCACTTAACTCTGCTTGGCGGCATCTCATGTATAATTTAAGCTGAATACCAAATGGCCTACTTATCACTCTGTATTCTCGGTGCAGACATTTTATCAGCAGAGGGTTTTGAAACAACCAGCCTCTTTTTTCATCAGTGGTAGCAGGATGAGATTCTGTTGTTGAGCCACTGGAATTAGGTTAGGTTACTGTTAACACACAGGAAGCAAAAGATAAGTAAATGAATTTAACCTGGTTTGGCAGATAGACACAGGACCACATGGCCTATTTCTGTCTTCTAGAAATTTGATCACATCGGTATGGATATGTCTCTGACAGTTCTGTAAACCATCCACAACTTCAGTGGAGAAATACCCAAACACTAAAGAAGCAGCTAAAGTACTTGAGTTTTTTTTTCTGTTAAGAGCTTTTCTGATGAGCATCTTATGTGTTAGCTTTGCTTTCTGTTTTTCCGGTTTCTAGGCAGTAGTAATGTTGGGGACACACTCCCCACTGGGCAGCTGTCCAACATCCCATGGCGCCGAGCAGGGGTAAAGTACACAAACAATGAAGCCTATTTTGATGTCGTTGAAGAAATAGATGCAATTATAGATAAATCAGGTAATTGTGTGCATATTATCTTATCAGGGAAAAAACAGTTCAGCTGACATAAGCTGAATAGAAAACCGAAATCCCTTGGCAGTATGCATTTCAGTGGAAAAGCATTCATTTTCAAATCTGTTTATTTTGTCCAGAGGTTACATATTATTTTCATAACCTCTAGTTGAGAAATGCCAAACCTTTGTAAATCAGATCTAATGCCACCTTACTTTAAGCCAGTTATTACCCTATATTCATTTCCATCTTGCCATTTATTCAGTTTAATATTTGTTGTATATCTACTATGCACCATACTTTTTGCTACCACTTTATCTGCAGTCCTTCTAGTAAAGACCCCAGAACTAAAGAACAGTACTATATTAGAATCATAACGTTTTATTAAAAACATCTAGTCCAACCCTCACATTTTATACAAGGGGAAACTGAGGCTTAGAAGAGTTAAGTAATCTGTTCAAGGTCACACAGCTAGTTGGTGTGTGAATATGAGTTACTGTGAATTATAGACACTATCTCTACAGTGAGTGCCCTTTTTATTATAAAATTCCATTGTATGGAATAATAGCTGTACTATTAAAGAATAATGGCTCTTATTTCTTAAAAGTTAACAGCTAGCTTAGTCCATTTCATTAGAAGCTTGGCTAATTTTATTTTAAATATTTTAACTTTGATTTATTGTTAAAGTATTTTAAATAAAATTAGCCAAGTTTCTAATGAAATGGACTAAGCTAGCTGTTAACTTTTAAGAAATAGGAGACATTACAAACAATAAATGCTGGAGAGGGTGTGGAGAAAAGGGAACCCTCATACACTGTTGGTGGGAATGTAAATTGATACAGCCACTATGGAGAACAGTATGGAGGTTCCTTAAAAAACTAAAACTAGAACTACCATACGACCCAGCAATCTCACTGGGCATATACCCTGAGAAAACCATAATTCAAAAAGAGTCATGTACCACAATGTTCATTGCAGCACTATTTACAATAGCCAGGACATGGAAGCAACCTAAGTGTCCATCAACAGATGAATGGATAAAGAAGATGTGGTACATATATACAATGGAATATTACTCAGCCATAAAAAGGAACGAAATTGAACTATTTGTAGTGAGGTGGATGGACCTAGAGTCTGTCACACAGAGTGAAGTAAGTCAGAAAGAGAAAAACAAATACCATATGCTAACACATATATATGGAATCTAAAAAAAAAAAATGGTCGTTAAAATATTTTAATTTTGAAAACAAAAACACTAATTTGAAAAGATACATGCACCCCAGTGTTCATAGCATTATTTACAATTGCCAAGATATGGAAGCACCCTAAGTGTTCATCAACAGATGAATGGATAAAGAAGATGTATACACAGTGGAATACTACTCAGCCATAAAAAAGAAAGAAATTTTGCTATTTGCAGCAATACGGATGGACTTGGAGGTCATTATGCTAAGTGAAATAAGCCAGATAAAGAAAAATACTGTATGATATCACTTATATGTGGAATCTAAAAAAATACAACAAACTATTGACTTTAACAAAAAAGAAGACTCACAGATATAGAGAACAAATTAGTGGTTACCATTGTGGGGTGGGGTGGGAGAATGGGAGATACAAACTGTTGGGTGTAAGAGAAGCTCAAGAATGTATTGTACAATGCAGGGAATATAGCTAATGTTTTATAATAACTGTAAATGAAAAGTAACCTTTAAAAATTGAATAAATTTTTTTTTAATTTTAAAAATCACTGGAAAAAAATATTTTAACTTCATATCCAGCAGTCTTACAAAGTAGACGCTATAAAGATAGGGACAGGCTTGATTTTCCTTAGAATTATCATATTCTAACCAGAGATAGGTATAGGCCATGGCGCTCAGTAAAGAAGCTATCTGAACTAGTGTAATGGGTCCTCTGTCCACTAACCTTTTAATAGATGTGCAAAGCTTCAGTATGTCTGACACCCAGGAGATATGTCCATTACTTCAGATACAGTGATAGCTCTAGTAAAGATGCAGATTCCAGTGATGTTATCACCTTTATTTCTTTCTTTAGGATCTACAGTCTTTGCAGAAATTCAGGGGGTAATTGATGCTTGCATTAAGCTATCTGGAATGCCTGACCTTTCCCTTTCTTTCATGGTAAGTTTTCTCCTGTTTTGTAGCTCCTTGCAAGCCTAATACATGTGAAGTACTAAATGAGATGATAAATACTGAGACATATTTGTTTTAGATTGCAAAGGATTATCTAAGAAATATTCCTAACACAGCTTCCAAAGACAGTAGCTTACATGATGAGCATTGCCTTTATGGAAAGGCTGAGGAGGGGTCTTTGCCTCTGAGTATGCTAGAAGTAGCTTAAATGGCTGGCTGGCATCTGCAAATGTGCAGTGCTGCTTTTCCTGAATTATTACATACTTTGTTGATATGAAAGGGCATTGATCTTTTGCATCATTTTAGATACAGCATGATACACTAATAAGAACCATAAAGAGAACTGAGCTCTGATGCTATCTCTGCCTCTAACTTGTCCTGACCCTGAGCTCTTTGAACCTCAGTTTTTTCGTCTATGAAATGGAAATGATACCACTCACATTTTCTACCTCATAGTTATTGAAATTCAAATAAATAAGATAATGTATATAAAATATTTATATAAAATATTCAAATATTTTATATTTGAATATCAAATATTCAATTATTAATTGAATAATTAATTCAATAATTAATTGAATTCGATTCAGTTCAATTTGAATATATAAAATATTCAAATGTAAAATATTCAAATAAATAAAATAATGTATATAAAATATTTGCAGACTTTAAAGCATTGTGAAACTGTAAAGTTGTGTTGATGTGATCATAACAAACTCTTACATGACTGCTATATCTTGATGAAGCATATAATTTCTCATAGTATCTGAATTAGAGTTACAATATTCATTATACTTTATAAATATGGTTGTCTTCTGTTTCCCTGGCAGAACCCGAGGCTTCTAGATGATGTCAGCTTCCACCCCTGCATCCGGTTCAAGCGTTGGGAATCTGAAAGAGTTTTGTCATTTATTCCTCCAGATGGAAACTTCCGACTCATATCATATCGTGTCAGCTCACAAAAGTATGTTGATGCATCAATCAGAATCTCCTGTCAAATATCAGTGTACTGCATAGAACTCACTTTTCCCTGTTTCATTCTGACAAGTTGGGTACTTGAATTCATCATTGCTCCCTTTAGCCACTGCTCACCAGGAGACCCAGGAAGAACTGGTGAAAATGTGTGTCTAACATAATCAGTATAGTTTGAATCTTAAGAGTACAGAGTAGTAGTAAATTAGACTGTAGTAAAAATATATACCTGAGAGCAAGCATTTTGGACCATGCATAACCTGGGCAAAACCGTAAACCCATACCATAATTTTACTGTGATCTGTGGACGTCATGGCTGATAGAAGGAGACAGACTTACCTGTAGCTCTCCAGGACATTCTTCAACTAACTGGCTTGAAGTTACTCTTCTCTGCACTGAAGTTTAAATGAATGATATAGCATCGTGAGTTGTAGCTGGTTTGTCCCTTGAAAATATCAGAAAGTATTTTGGGTAACATCAGAACAGGACTTAAAAGCAGAGGAATTGTTTCTTCGCCCTTACCACATAAAAACTGATTTATTTAGTTTGTATAATTTTAAATTATCTTTCTATGGGATCTTATTTCATTTCTTTAAACTAGGGCTATTTGCCCCAATTGCTTATACTATAATTAAGCTTCCGATTTCTATCTTGATTTGTATACTTACTGCTCAGAAATTGTATAATTCCTAGCAGAGTGGTTCCAGAACACTGTGCTATACTCAACCTGCCCTGGTACACATACTCAATCTGCAGTTCTGGGGGTATAGGATACTCTGGACTGAGGTTTTCAGGCCACCTCTGGAACTCACACTATTAATTGTATGTTTTTGTGGTTGTGTCTTTCTTTCTCTTTTTAGTCTAGTGGCAATACCAGTGTATGTGAAACATAGCATCAGTTTTAAGGAGAACAGTTCTTGTGGTAGATTTGATATTACAATTGGACCAAAGCAAAATATGGGGAAAACTATTGAAGGAATCACAGTGACAGT
Organism: Neophocaena asiaeorientalis asiaeorientalis; assembly: GCF_003031525.2. NCBI lineage: Eukaryota > Metazoa > Chordata > Mammalia > Artiodactyla > Phocoenidae > Neophocaena > Neophocaena asiaeorientalis. The sequence continues at coordinate 2,329,076 of NW_020171830.1, forward strand.
TCACATGCCAAAGGTTGTGTTGAATATGAACCTGACACCAACACAAGGCAGCTATACTTTTGATCCAGTTACCAAGGTACAGCCACCTAAAATCAAGAGTGAGCAAGTGTTTCTGCAATCTTTATTTTGTGCTTTGGGGATGTGGGGGGACAGAGGAAAGGGTCTAATGTCTTGGTTAAAATTAAAGTTCCTAACAAAACCTGGAATGCATACTGTGCTGTGCTTCTGCCACTGCCTGAGAGGGAATCCTGCATCTGCTGCTGAGTCGACAAACAGAAGTGAGACTCATTCTTTCTTCCTTCAGAGTCTGCCTTTACTTATCCATTGATAATCCAGAGATTCACTCACTCTTCAATGAGGAAGATGTCTCATAGAAGCCTGTGATACAAATTTTGTCTTCCTTTAACAAACAAGAAAACTAAAGCTCTGAGGTCAAGTGACTTGCTCAAGGTCACACAGCTAGTTAGAGGCAAGGTTGGGATTCGAACCTAAGGCTATCTGGTAAACTTTTTAAAAAGAGAAAAGCATTATGTGGTTATAATGATCTATTAATTGTTAATAGATATTATAATCTATTAATTGCTAAATTTTCTGTAGAAATTAAGACCTTTCTCTTCCTTTCTAATTTAAAAGCATTGTTTCATACTCTTCCACAGAGGATGTTGGCTAGGAAAGCTGCCTTCTCACCCTACATATATTTTGCCTCTAGCAGGATTTCAAAGAAATTGTAAAAGATGATTTTTCTCTCTGCTTCCTGCTTGGGTAAAAAATGATTCTTTTCTTCAGTAGAGTCATTGAGCTACCTGGTAAATGCAAAGGGTTTTCTTTTTTTTTTTTAGTAAAATCATTGAATGTTAAAGATCATCTAATCCAATCCTGAGGATTTGAAGAATCTCCCCAGAGACCACACAGGGATGAGAAGTGATAGGGGGAGCTCCAGATCCCTGGCCCTTCACCCCAGCTTCAAACATAATAGCTTCAATTTCTCATCTGTTACTGAGCTTCCTCACTAAAGATTTCATTTGAACAAAGGGTTCCATCACTAAAAGTTTAAAAACACCAATTTAGGCCCATCTTCTTATTTTACGGAGAAATAAACTTAGGCCCAGAGATAAACAGTAAAGGTGGTATAGTGGAAAGAACATTTGATACCAGAGAGCTGTAGGTTCAAATCCCAGCCTTGCCTCTAACTAGCCATGTGACCTTGAGCAAGTCATTTGACCTCAGAGCTTTAGTTTCCTCATTTGTTAAAAGAAGACAAAATTTACATTACAGGTGTCTATGAGACAGCATATGAATAGTGCTAAGCACAGTGCTAAATCCAAAAGCAGATGCTTAACAAACATTGATTCTCTACCCTCACTCTCCATTCAGAGTCACAGAACTAATTAGTGATAAAACTAAGTGGAAATCCCAGGTCTGTTTCCAAGACACTGTGCTTTATTTTGTACAGAAGTTTATGGTGTCTTTGCACCTTGTCTTTGAACATATGTCTTTAATAAATAGTTCAGAATGTTTTTGTTTTTTATGTCTTTTTAAGGTACTAACGTGGGATGTGGGAAAAATCACTCCACAAAAGCTCCCCAGTCTTAAAGGACTGGTAAATTTACAATCTGGAGCACCCAAGCCAGAAGAGAATCCAAGCCTCAACATACAGTTCAAGATCCAGCAGCTTGCCATTTCAGGTAAGGAGAAATTTGACTTGTGTTTAAGGGTAATTGAGTTTTGCTGAGGTCAGCTACTAGGATCTTAGAAGGGTAACTGACATTCCGTCTCTACAAAGAGCAACAGCTCCAGTATGCCTTTCACTCTGTGCTATGGTTACAGTGATTTTGGAGAGCACCTTATTTCACACAGCTTCCCTTCACCCGTACCCTCATTCAAGCACAAAGAAAGGAGTCATTCATACTCACAGAAAGTAGAATTATCCTTAAAAGACACTGCTTGTCCACATGGGAATCTGAACTAAAACCATATTTCCATAGTGCTATAATCTGTGAATGGTAGAAGGAACATTGCTTCCAAATGATGACAAGCACACTGGTTAATGTCAGATTTACTGTGTAGTAAACTCTATTTGCTAAGCAAATATTGTGTTGGTTGGTGTGACCAGGATAGTAATTTATTCCTTTCCTTACCTATTCTTTTTGACACAGGCTTAAAAGTAAACCGCTTGGACATGTATGGGGAGAAATATAAGCCATTTAAAGGAGTCAAATATGTCACGAAAGCTGGAAAGTTCCAAGTGAGGACATGAGAAGAGGCCAGAATTCCTCAAGATATGTTTGTTTTCCAAGTGTCATTACAGTTTATTACCATTAGGTACCAATTGGATGGGAATACATATTCTAGTTAAAGCATTTGTGTCGAGCCACACACCGCTAACAGAGTTGCTTAGTAATCAATGTAGGGTTCTTAAGTAGCTTTAAGCTAAGGAAACTTCTGAATGACTTAGCTTATTTGTATCTTGTCACCTAGGATGATTTTAGAGGTGATTTCCTCCATAGGGAGACACCAGCTGGAGGCTGCATATTTTAACAGTCAAGGCAAAAGTCTACAGTGATAACCTCTCTACTAAAACAAGTGAGCTGGTCTCAGCAGGAGCTGTCTTAGTCTGTAATATCATGTATCAAGTGCAGCCAAATGTCACACTTGATCTTAGCCATCCCAAATCTTCTGTCCCAACAGAGGAAAAATTCCTCCCACCCCAAGAAGTTTACAGAAAACTGCCTCTTCAAGTGTTTGCCTTATTCAGCTTTTCACTTATGCCATTAAGCAAGCACTGTAGCAAAAGCCACTCCACATGGCCCTGGCAGGGAGCACTGCGGCTCCATGCTCCATTCTCACTGTACTTGGTATTGTATTTTTTATAAATAAGATTTTTATGTAAAGCTCAGATTTTGATTTATAGGGACCTTGCTGCAGTAAGTACCATCTCAGTTTTGTGCCACTTGGTTCAGCTGTTAGCACAGTAAAAATGATTTGTATCAAAGGGGTGAATGCTTTAAGGTAATAAAAGGGAACACTACTTCTGCTTTTAGGAAGTTATTGCAAGCACAAGCATTTGAGATTTTAAGCAAATTAATGTAGTAAAAGAGAAACTTAAGTGAACCTTTGCCATCTTCATGTTTTATAAAGCTTATCCAACACCACTTAAAACCAGTTAGCCTAAAGGCCTCATGCCCTAGTTCAGCTAAAGGAAGAAAATGTGCCTGCCTCACTGTTGTCAATCTTTTTTTTTTTTTTTTTTTCTTAAATCTTTTATCTCTGTTGTTGTTCTTAAGGGTTTCAACTTGTCTACACTCCTTGTCTTCAGGGGAACTCCCTTTTCATATTGTGTGCTTCCCAAGGCTATAGTCAGTAGATTCCTTCCTGAAACTATTGTTGTAACTGTCACTGGAGTACTTAAATGTCTCTACTGTACTGACAAAGTACATTATAATGAGGCAGAAACAAAATCCTCAGTAACATTGATAAACCTGTATTGATCTTCATGGTTGGCAAGTCAGTCCACAGTTGTTATCATTTAACTTGATTGACTTAGAAGTCCTTGCCCAGTTATTTTGCTTCATTAGACATGAAGAATGGAGAAAGTTAAGGTGTAAATGCTTGCTCTTGCTATTAGTTTTCTTTGTGACCCCATTCTTTTCCTTGTCAACTTATCCCTTACCCTTATCATGCTAATCGTAGCCCTTACACTCATCCCATTCTGCTGTCAGGGCTAGTGGTTGGTGCTGGTACAGGGAGCCCACTGTACAGCAGCATTCTTACCTTTGCCTGCCTAGGGCACCCAGCCTGCCTTTCATCTAATAGGAAAGGTTACTTTTTGCAACTTAGTAATTTCTAGGGTAACCAATATCAGCTTGGCAGCTAAAATTAAGATGTTGCCAAATATTTATTCCCTTTGCCTAAGATTGGTTACCCAGTTCAATTGCTTTTCATTTTAATGTCTTCCTCTTCAAAGTTCATACCTCAAAAGAGCAATCAATACATTTGCTTTTCTTTCTGCAGAATCCCTAATCTCAATCATCCATATATGGACTAATTTTCTTTCTGTGCTGTCTTCTCATATACAAGCAGATTGTATTCCAAGAGTCCCTTCTTCTAGCAATTTCTGCTAAAACTTCCAAGTAGACTGTTTCCTTTTACAATTATTGTATTTATTAATTTGATTGAATCCAGTAAGTCCTTTCTCTAGCTCTGGCTACACTGTCAAGAAAAAGATGAAAGCAACAAGTTGATTTTTTAGCTTGACTGTTAATTGAGCATTCTCAGCTGGGCATGCCACAGTGTTAGGGCAGGCTGAACACGGTCACATTTTACTCTGCCTCATCACACAAGGTGTGAGGGTTGCTGCAGAGCACTTCCAGGTGCTCCTCTCTTGACCTCAGCCTTATATATTTTCTCTAACCATCACCCTTTTAGCCACAGACTGAATAATAAGTGATCAAAGCTACTCTCCGTACCACCTACTAATAACAAAGATCCATGAATTCTTAGTAGTATTGAAATATTTTTCAAGCATAGAATTCCAGATAATTCCAGGATAGCCTCATTTTCTAAATTCTTAAAGGAGTATAACCCAAAAGCTCATTTTCTGCATAAAGGAGTCACCATCATTTTATTCAAAGGGAGTTCATGTGATGGGTTCATTCCTTAAGTGCTGCTGTAGAAGAACCTTGGAAAATACTGGTCCTGGTGTCCTTAGAGTCATCTGACTTGAGAAAAACTATAATGCAGCAGGAAGGCAGCACCAGTGAGCATACGGTAAATAGAAAAAATGAGACCACGAATACTGTTTTCAGATATTGCTGAGCTAATTCAGTACCTCTGGACAGTTCCCTTTAACTCAGACAGCTGGAATCTGCCTCCCTAGTCAGCAACTTTTCTATGTTAAAGCAGTGATAAATGTAGTCAGCAGTACTATCCCCCTTTAGTGATATTTACCACTTTCAGATCTAGAAAATAAGGCAAAAATACTGATGTCCCAGCTCTACTTCAAGAACCTGTTCCTCCTCTTAGAGCTTCCTCAAGCAAGAAGAGGAATATGTGCCCGAAAGCTAGCTCTGCCTCATAACTCTGGTGGATCCCTGACAACCCTTTTGTTCTGTATTGGGCTTTAGAATATTAAATATCAACCTGCAATATTCCTGCACATGTAATAGCTTTAGCTTAGGGGATAGTGATGGCCTCCACATACAGCCAGAATCTTCTAAGGTGGACTGCTTCAACCAGGGAATGATCTATATCATCTGGCTGCTTTCCTCTGTTAACCTTTTGTCACTTCTGCTCCTTCTAGTTTATAATCCCCAATGTTGTCCTTTATTACAAAGATCTTGTTAAGTAAATATATTACCACTGGTTTCTTCTTCTTCCAGTACAATATTTGGATTAAATAAAAACCTTTAATTTCCACATTTTGAGGATTAGCTTCACTGGCTATTCTTCAAAACAAAGGAGAAACCTGATCTAAAAGCTCTTGCTGAAATAACATACCCATCATTTAAAGCATTATTTATATAAATGTACTTTATTGTTTTAAACAGAAGAGGCAGAAAATATTTGCATATAACAAATCCTAGCTTATAAATGTAATTTTTTAGTGTGTCTAATCAGCATTCAGGGATTTTTTTTTTTTAATTTGCTTCACTGTGTCTTGAGCACTGATATTAGAGAAAAGCACATTGGCATAAAGTGTAAACCAGTGTCTCAAAACACTGGAAGAACTTGGAGAGCAAACATGATTTTTCTTACTTCCTCTAAGTAGTCTTTAGTAAAACAAAAGGTGATCTTTGGCATAGATTCATGCTTTAAAGGCATTAATATTGCATTTATATCAGGTAAGCAACTATACAAGGATGCTGAGGGCCTTGAAAATAATCATCAGTTAAAAGAAAACAGAGGAAGCCTGAGTGTACAGTACCAACTTAAGACAAGTTTTACACATTCGATGTTAGGGTCTAACACACACTGGAGGTGGGGAGGACATTCAGGCAAGGGTTCTTACTCCTTTACTCATCCAGTTCTGGCTTTGGGAAGAAATATAGTTTCATGTGCTGGGGAATGCTTAGCAGTGGTAAGTACAAGAAAGGAAAAATTGCCTTCTCTCACTTTGCTAATAGGAAACTTACTATGGTGATAATTAAATATTATACCCATTACTCTTTTGAACAACTGTACTTAGGGAGGGAGGGTAGGATGCAAGGGGCTTGGCTGTTGTTGGCTGAGGGAGGTAGGAATCACTGAGGACTGTTTCCCATCGATTCATCCCCAGCAGTGCCAGAATTCCAGTCTGCAAGTACCACCTCCCTTAGGTAGGCAGTGTCCTTCAGACAGGACTGCCTTTCCATTAGACACTCCTGGGGACAAGCACCAATTCTTAGGACTGAATTTCAAAAGGATAAAAACGATCTTTCAAAATTATAGAACAAACATATATCTTTAAAACCTTGTTTAGGAAGGGTGTGGGAAGAATACAAAAGCCAGGACAGGAGACATGATTTGGTTAAAAATTAAATGCAGCATTTCAGCTCAGAAAGAACAGTAAGAGCTAAGAATGAATGATAAGGCCTCAGCATAGATCTCTGCAGGCAGTGACAAAGCGTGGAGTGCCTGGGAGTGGCCCTGCTGGGAGGATGGGCAGGGCCACGCCCCGGCCACTCTGCCTCTCCAGTGGCAGAGAGCACCAGGACACACAGTGTGTTCTTGGGATGGCTACCTTGGCAGGCCGAGGCAGGATATGGGACGGAAGGTTTCCCTAGCACAGACATTGCTCTGGAAAGAGGTAAAGACAGAATCACATGATTTGGTGATTTCCTCCTGACAAAGTGAAATTTGGTTTTGTACTGTGGGAAACTAGAAGGATTAAATTGGGGAAGGGCAGGAAGTGAATCCAGGCCCCACATGCTGGGGCTCCCCAGAGGCCACCTTCCCCTGCAACAGCGAAGGTCACTCCTGAAAAGGACCAAGGTAGCACAGCCAGGGAAGGCAGGCAGGGTCAGCAGCAACATGGAAAGCCCAAAAAATTTTGGAGGCACGGTGATTTCCTTAACTGACGTGCCTGGGCCCTGGGTCTTGGGAGCCTGGCGGAAAGAATGGGGAGACGGGGACAGAAAGAGAACTGTCCTTTAGGGAACAAGCGCAGAACAGGATGTCTGGCTAGTGTTCACTCTTGGATTCTGAGTTTATGTGAAGTCCATGGGCTAGAAACCCCGTCTGCCTATTGGGACAGAGTGTGCACAAGTAAAGCCGTGGTCGAGAATATAGGCTTTATAAGGAGACACATTTCAAAGTGTCCATGACAAGAGTATAAATGTTTTCTAATGTGAAGAGGCCCCATTCCTTTCTGTTATGTCAGGCCAAGATGTGGCTTTCAACCCCCCAGTAATCTTGGGTGGCTCCTGGGACTCCGATCATTTTCATTCTGTTCAGCAGGGGCTTCTGTGTTAGCCAGGCTCAACCAGGTGTCTACTGGTACCAGGGAGTCTTTCTAACCCAGCGCAGTGTAAATCCAGCATCTGTTCGAATTTTGATTGAAGCTGCTTCTGCTTCTCGAACAGTCTCCTTCACAGACTGCATGAGGTTCTGGGCATTGTGAACCAGCATCTCTGTGGCCTGTAAGGAAAGAGGAGCTCTCCATTACTCACAGTCGCTGATGGAGCCCTGCCTCTGAAACAGGCTTAAGCCAGGAATGCAATGCAGTTTACCCTACCTGTACCTGGCATCCCTTGTATTTGTCACATCACTGGTGGTTTATAGCTGGATCACCAAAAAGAACCCAAAACTGGACCATCACTGATTTTATACTGTACCCTTAGGTGGCTTCTAGTGTATACTCCTTTCCTGGTGTTCAAACAAGCCCCTACCTCGGGCTCCTGCAGTCCCCTCTACCTAGAATGCTCTTCCCCCAGGTATCCCATGGCTCACCTCTCACCTCCTTCAGATCCTTGCCCAGTTGTCACCTTGCTGAGGCTTTTCCTGCTCACCTTATTTTAAATCACAAACCACCTTCCCAACTCCCAGCATGCCTCATCCTCCAATTCTTTCTTCACTTTTCTCTACAGAACTTACCATCATCACTAATTGATGTACTGTATGTTTTACCTAGGTTGTTTATCTGATGTTTTATCTAAAATTTAAGTTCCACGAGGGCAGCAATTTTGGTCAATTTTGTTCTCTGCTGTACCCTAGTGTTACGTCAGTGCCTGTCACGAGGCATTTCATAAACATTTAATTAACACATGAAAAACTAACCAAGTAAACCAACCACCTTATAAATCCATGAAAATCTAAATAAGTAAATCTTGTAAACATACAAAATACAGGACTGAGATCACACTAGTAACTAACTTATCAATCCATTAACTCAGTAATTTTTTTTTTAATTCTTAAATATTTCTGAGCTACAGACCCTTTGAGGGTTTAATGAAGGCTGTGGATTCTCCCCAGAAAAAATTGCTCACGTGCACAAAATTTGTACATGCAATTTCAGAGGGTTCCTGGGCTCTGAGAGGCATAACTATGGACTAGAATTCCCAATCAGTTAATCTTTTAGTTTGGTCAACAAAGAGGCTGAGGCCCAGCGTGATTCGGAGACTTGCCAGCCCAACTCACACAACAGTCAGGATGAGCCTCAAAACTTCTGACTTGCAATCCTGTGTTTCTTCCATTCTACCACACTGTTTCTTTCTTTTTTTTTAACTGGAATATTTAATGGAACATAGTAGATACTCCCAAGATACATTTTTGTTGGCTAATTGATTAAATGATAAGGTTGGAAACTCTGAGTCTTACCCTTTCTTCCCTGTTTTTTCTATTTCCTTTTCTTGGGGCAGGAGAGATCACATGACACAAAATAGTCTAGTGCCCAAACCCTGCCTAGAACACATGGAAGTTAAAGGTTAAAATCCAGTTCCCATGGTTTGGGAGAAGAGAGGGTTATGGTGAGAGCTGTTGAATTAAACCATGGTAGTTAAGGTAGCACTACTGATACCAAGAGAAGTAGCCTCCCTGTTCCTCTAAAGTGCTCCTATCCTCTATCTCCTGGCCCGGACAAGGAGAGGGATTATGTGTATTTTGTTAACTCCCCTACATAGTATGTAATACAGTGCCACATACATATCCCATTGCATGATGAGCCTTGTCTGAGCAGTTCAACAAAAGATGTGCTACCTTCCATAAGAAGAAATTGTTAAGTCTGGCTCATAGCAGAGCCTACTAGAGAGGAAATGAGAGGAAGAGGTGCTCAAATGAGGGCTTTCTGAGAAGACCTGAGCCACGTTCCCAGGAGGCAGGGAGAGAAAAAACTGACTGCCAAGATACATACAAGAAACACTTAAGCAAACACTCCCACCATCTTTATTTCATTCTCTGTCAAAGAAATCAAAAGAGAAGCACCTCGTTTGAGATGTCACTTCAGCCTCAGCACAGGCCTAACCACCTCATGCCCCTGAAAAGCCTACACTATTCATCCTCCCTGAGGTACTTATCACCCAGAGAACAAGGAAGCAGAAATTCTCCAGCCAGAAGGATAGAGTGAGCAGGACTGAACAGGCATTGGAGGCCTCGAGAGAGCCAAACCTATTCCAGGGAGGAAAAGAACCGAATAGAGAGTCCTAACTGCTGCTGATTCACTTAACCTCCCAAGGCCTCAATTTCTCATCTGTAAAATGACAAGAGTTGCACAAGAGCTTTTTACTTCCCTTTCCAAATTTCTGATCTCTCCAACATAGATGCCCTTCCGAGAGAACTGAAGACTCCATCCTACATACTGAATACCCATTTCACAGTTAAAATTTCCTCAAGGCTGAACTGAATTGCTATCAAGTGGAATAGAAGCTGCTGGCGAGAAATCAGAAGCACATACCTGCTCAGACTCCTCGTCGCTTATGTTGGTCCGGCCCAGCATGGTGGCCTTCACTGTGGACAGGATTTTGAGCTGGGTGCTTATGGTTGGGATTCGCTCGCATACCTAAAAAGAAAATTTAATTTAGTATGTTTCTTTGTTTTTCTTATCCACAAGCTCCCTGAGGACGAGACTTAATTCACCTCTGTATTCTCAGTGGCTGGCATGCAGAAAGCATTCAGTAAATCAGCAGCAGGATTCCAATTGTTTTCCCCCTAGGATCAGTATAGTCCCTCTGTCCAGACATGGAAGCATTAAAATTCTTTCATTTGATTCAGAAATAAACTTGCCTGTATCTGTCTTTCCGAAATACACATGTGTATTTCCCCTTTCTGCTATTTCTTCCCATTCTAAAGTACCTCCTCCTTGCTCACCCAGTTTTCTCTCTCCTGCTTTTCACCCTACCCCCTGCCCCCCCACCACACACACACTTTTCCTGAGTACCTGTAAGAGGTTGGTTCTAATCCGCTTATCTGTGCACTGCTTGGCAACCTCCTTGGCCAACCGAGTCACCTCATCTGAGGCCTTGGCTATGTCCTTGGCACACTGAATCAGTGCTCGCTTGGTACCGCTGCCCCCTCTGACCAGCCGAGACATCTCAGCCATCAGCAGAGCCATGCGCTTGGCTGCTGCAATGATGTCATTGCCCTAGAGAGAAGCAAGATACAGTGTGAGCTCAGCCCATACTCTGGCCAACTTAGGGAAGGAAGTAGAAGCACAGAGAAGAGAGGAGGGAGCCTGCTGCTCTAGCAGCCCTCTGGAGGGGTGAGAAGAAGATACAGACTATTCTTGAGTGATATAGATACAGCACAGGAGAAATAAACAGAAGAGTGAACCAGGGTACTCACCCCAGCACTCAGTGAGAGACAGAGAGAGAGAGAGAGATCACCGGACCAAAAAAGGAAGACTTGGATATTAATCTGAAAGGGCAACATGTGAGCCCCAGGCATAGCACTAAACAAGCAATTTCAGCATTTCCAGGTTAATCATGTCAATAAATTGGGGATGGGCCCAAGAAGTTGGTTAAACAGGCATTTTCCTTTCTGTGGGGGGAAAGCAGTACAGCTGGCCTGAAGGGAAAAATACAGATGAGCCTTTCCAGATGCTGAAATCATCCTCTTTATCCTTACCCTTGTTACAAACAGCAGCCAATGATTGTCGCTGCTGAACTAGAATTTAAACCAAGTAACTATTAGCCTTGGTGAAAAAAAATTTTTTCTGACCTAAGTCTGCTCCTGCCCTCCCTCTACTGCCTCTTGTTTGTACTCTCAGCCTAAAGGAACATATTATTTTAATTTTTCACATTTAAAAAGGCCAAGAATCAATTCTTCAGTCCTCTCAGCTAAGTGGCTTCAATTAAAGAAACCTTCACAGCTAAGAGGATGCCAGGGGAGGCGTTGGGAAAATAAAAATCGTGAGTCAAGCCGTAAATGCAACCCTCACTCCAACTAACAGCAGTTTATCTTACACTGGGCATTTTGGTTCACTAAAACCCTCATGGGTCATAATAAGGAAATGTATAAGTAATTTACTTTATGCCTTCAAAAGGCTGATATTTTGGCTGATAACAACCAAAAATAACAAATGCAATGTTCAAAACTACCTAAAAGGCCAGGCAAGGCCAGGCTCTATGCATTTTTCCCCTCACGCTTTACAATTTCTAGACAATGCAGTGAGACATACACAAACCATGCCACTGCAGGGTGCTCTGTGAGAAACCTCCACAGGCACCGTGAAGTGGCTGATCTTTTACGCTGGAGGGTGTATAACATCTTGGGCAGCAGTTGAGGCCAGAGAGAACACAGGCATGGGAAGAACTCATGAGAATAGGGGTATGTTAGACAAGGCTGGCTGGGCCCACCTCTTCCAGTGCAGACCTGGGATCATTCCAGGATTTCATGACCTTGGTTAGAGGACAGTGTAGTGCCAGGGTTAGTTATTTATTACCCATCGCTCTTCAAACCCTTTCTTCTTGCAACATGCCACCTTCAAAGGGAAAAAAGTGATTGCCCCCATCCCCCACTCCCTAAGGCCAAAGCTCCGCTGGTTCCTGTCCTGCAGACTTGAGCGCTATCTGTTCCCCACTCACACCCCCTCTCCCACTGAAACCCCTGAACAAGCCAGTCAGTGAAGCCCCCTTCCCCGTGGGCTCCCATAAAGGGAGCATCTGCCCCACAGCATCTGCCCCACAGCCAAGTGCAGGACAGCAAGCAGCCCTCCCCAGAAACACTCGTCACGCTGATCAACTCTGCCTGAGCCAACAGTGAGAGGTCAGCGAGAAGGGGGCATAGGTGGGGGACAGGCAAAGTCCAGTGATCAGGCCAGATGACCTCTTAATGGTCTACAATGATTCCTGACCTGAAAGTCACTGAGAGGCATCCACGGCTTCCCAAGGGGTTTAAGGTTCCAATATGGGCCACAAGATCAGTAAGAAAAGGAATCCTTTCAAAAAGTGACCCCATCTCTCTCTAACTCCCAAACATAAATGCAGTCCAGTTAATCTGGCATCAGCAGACCTATCAAACTTGTGAAGCCAGTCCTAACAACAAGGTGCAGACAGACAGACGCCCGCCCGGCTCAGACTCACAGGACCCGCACAGATCATGAGTGATGCAATGTGTCAAGGCTGCACATGGCCAGATGCATATGGAGCAGCCCCAGCTGGGGGCGCTAATCAGTACCTTACTAGACCACTTGGTAGCTTCCCGATGCAATGACTGAGCCGCTGCCAGAATGGGCTGGTTGACCGGCTGACTGGATGGCATTAACAGCAGCTCAGGTTCGTAATCGTCTTCCATGTCAGGGGGGACAGGGGACCCAACAGCGTCAGCCGCATCTGCCTCAGCTACAGCACTTACACCCACCTTAGCGGCTGGGTTACCCGGCTTTGTCGATGGCAGGAAGGGTGAGAAACAGGGACAGTGTTAGTAAGAGCAGTAGGGCTTGGGCAACTGAGCTTCAGCCGGTTTAGTAACCAAAGTTTGCCTAGGATGGGAAAGAAAATGGATACTCTCCAGGAGTCAGATGAACCAAGCTCCACAGAAGGGGGAATTCTCAGCCTCCGGCACCGGCCTGTTCACAGTAAAGGAAAGACGCTTACGCCAGTAGCAAACGGTTTCCAGAGAACTATTTATACAAAGAAAGAAAGTGGCATTCCTTTTGTATACACTTACTACCAAAGAGTAATTCTCAGGTCAGAACATTTTTGAGAAGCCAAACGACCAAACAATAGTAACTTATTAACTTTAAAAGGAATCCAGAGGGAAAAAGTAAATGGAACCACACAAGTTGCTTTGAACAGAACAATGTGAACAACTGCTGGCTCATATGAACACTGTTCTACAGCTTCCAGGAAACAGAAAGTGTCTTGGGTCAGCTCTGCAGCTGCCAGACACAGATTATTTCCTTCAGGGGTTAAAACTTCCAGAATTGAAAATGATAAATTTGAGGCAACAGATATCAAACCAGGAAAGAGGCAAGAAAAACACAATGGTGAGTGAAGAGGACTTATCCAATACCCCACAATCACCCAGCTAGAAGGAGCCTCAAGAAGACATCTCATCCAGCAACCACCTAGGGGAAAACCCACACTTCAGAGCAGCTCTCCCTAAGGTCTACAGAGACAACACTTCACAATTTCACATTGCATCCACAACTAGCCGACTAAGAAAGCTGTTCTTCGGGTATACCCTGAATCTCTCCAATTGCACTTACCCCAAACTCAATTTATTGATATTTCACAGATAAGATAACACATGGACTTGTCAACTGACCAAAGCAGAGTTCAGAGGAGCTCAAAACTGGTGCCCATGAGAAAACAGGACCCGTGATGGGGGAGAGAATTAATTTAGTACCAGGGATGGGCATTCTGAAAGGCCAGGAAGGAAGCAAGAGAGATCAGATGCTGAAAATAGGCTAAGGGGGGAAAGAGAATGAAAGGAATTGCCCCAATGAAGCCGAACCACTTATATAAAGAATGGCAAACACAGGTTCTTTATATCAAACATATCTAACCAAGAGGAAGTAAGAGTTTGTGTGGAATTTTATTTGAGGTTGCTACAACTCCTGAAAGTCTTAATCCGCACAGGAAGCCTGCCTCCAAACACTGACTATTAAGTTGGAGGATTGAGGGCCAACAAGGGGTTTGGGTACCTTCTAAATCCTTTCACCTAAACTGTCTCAACCAGGACTCAACTCACCCCCATTCCTTAGAGGAGAGGCCAACCCATTTCTGTTGGGGTTCAGAGTCCCAAAGTACAAAGCAGACCGACAGATACACAAACACCACCATCCGTCCTCCCTAAACACACATGGTTCAAATAGCTCCTGACTTCACACAGCTCAAAGTCAGCAATCCCCAGATGCTCCAAACCTCCAGAGACAGTCAGACCTACGGATTTTTGGCAACAAATGGCAGAGTGGGATAAGCATGTAGGCCAATGCTGTCTGCCCCTTAAGTTTTATGTTTGTCTTTAAATTCATGTATATTTTGTGTTCCACTGCACAATGTATCTGTGTTATTTTTTTTTAAGTTCAAAAGTATATTTATTTAAAATGTGGGGGCTTCCCTGGTGGTGCAGTGGTTGAGAGTCCGCCTGCCGATGCAGGGGACACGGGTTCGTGCCCTGGTCCAGGAAGATCCCACATGCCGTGGAGCGGCTGGGCCCGTGAGCCATGGCCGCTGAGGCTGTGCGTCCGGGCCCTGTGGGAGAGGCCAGAACAGTGAGAGGCCCGTGTACCGCAAAAAAAAAAAAAAATGTGGGCAAGATATCAATATAACAGAAAAGAGTGTAAGAAATAAAGATTTGAAATGTTTTGTACTTTTATTTTTAACATCCATAACTTAGAGTGTATCTGGGTTTATAAAGAAATTTAAATTTTCCTTAGGGAATTCCCTGGCGGTCCAGTGGTTAGGACTCAGCACTTTCAATGCCGGGTGCCCAGGTGCAATCCCTGGTCAGGGAACTAAAATCCCACAAGCTGCGTGGCACGGCCAAACAAACAAACAAACAAATAAATATGTTCTTTAAAATCTTTGAGTAGGGCTTCCCTGGTGGCACAGTGGTTGAGAGTCTGCCTGCCGATGCGGGGGACGCGGGTTCGTGCCCCAGTCTGGGAGGGTCCCACATGCTGCGGAGCAGCTAGGCCTGTGAGCCATGGCCGCTGAGCCTGCGCGTCCGGAGCCTGTGCTCTGCAGCGGGAGAGGCCACAGCAGTGAGAGGCCCGCGTACCGAAAAAAAAAAAAAAAAAAAATCTTTGAGTAAAACCAACCTTCACTATCACCCCCACCCCACTCCCCATGTGCACTGGGACTCTGCTAATGGTCCCAGGGGTGTGCATGCCCCAGCTAGAGAGATATGATTGTAAGTGATTCCACGGGTCAGGTCCAACACCAGCAAGGTCACCATTCCTTCTTGGAACGTGGGCTCACAGCTAACAGTGCAGAAAAATACAGAGTTAAAAAACCAAGGTAGGGCTTCCCTGGTGGCACAGTGGTTGAGAGTCTGCCTGCCGATGCAGGGGACATGGGTTCGTGCCCTGGTCCAGGAAGATCCCACATGCCGCGGAGCGGCTGGGCCCGTGAGCCGTGGCCGCTGAGCCTGCGCGTCCGGAGCCTGTGCTCCGCAATGGGAGAGGCCACAGCAGTGAGAGGCCTGCGTACCGCAAAAAGAAAACAAACAAACAAACCAAGGTCAAATTCCCAGCCTGAAAAAACCCAAGATCAGCTGCATGTGCAGGAGGTCCCTGGGGAACTACATTCAATACAAGAGCTTGAGGTGGCTGAAGGTGTGAAATGAACAAAGTCCAATAGATGTTGGGAATAAAGATGTAGGTTCATGGTAGAAACAGTTTAGAACTGACTTAGAACCACCTTCCACTGCAGGGTTAACAATAATATTTAGCTCTTGTCTAGAAAAGCTACCACTCACTTTTCATCATTCATGAGGCATGACTGCTGCAGCATCCAAATTTTCACCAACCATGTTAATATTTACACTTCCAGATTGTTTAGTAGGAGTTAGCCTGGAGCTGTCTTGAGTTGAGGGGTAAGATGATTCTGAGAAAGGGAAAAGGCACATGGCTTCTAAGACACCAATCTACCTGCTTCTACAAGAAAAGAGAAGGAAAATGCAAATATTTCATGTAGCTATAGCAGAGCCTACAGAAGACTGTGCCATGTTTGCAGTGTAGATAATTAGCACGAGAGCATCTAAAAACATTCGGTGACCCCAAGAAAGAAGAGCAATTTCTAAGAGACCAAATGTCCAGCATCAGGGCAGCTGACACTCTAGAGGACAGAAGGAAAAGAACTTTCATCTCTAACTAAGGTATCCTAGCTCTCACTTTAGCTGCTAGGAGAAACCATCAAGTACCAGAAACATCTCACTAAACCACAAGAAAGAAGAGGATTGTGCTATTGGCAATAACAGGAACCAAAGCAGAGAGAGGGTGATTTTCCAAATAGACTTGCTGGGCTGTGTACATGGCTCTTCATCCTTTCTCAACAAGAAGAGCTTCATTACTTACCTTGCTGGACCATTTGCGAGCTTCATCATGGAGCTGCCTGGCAGCCATCATCATTGGCTGGTTAATCACCTCCCCAGCTTTCTGCTCAGGGAACTCTTCATCCTTCTCCTCTGGTGGTGGGGGCCTGGGAGGAGGGACCTCACCCTCAGGCAGAGGTGGTTTGGGAGGAGCAAGCTCATCTGTCAGCTAAGAAAGAATTACCAGGTTGTAAGTAAAGCTCTAGGAACTACTCCCCACCAGAATTCTCTCCTTTCCTTTAAAAAGCATCCCCAAGAAAGCCACCCACATTCACTCCATTTAAGACCATCCAACACTGATCATAAGGACCACCTGTGTCAATCTCAACAGAAGCATATTTTCTTCCTTTTTTCTCCACAAAAAGTTAGCACCTACTGTTTTGGACATATCCCAGGGAGGCACGCACAGCCCTACTGGGCCAAGGATCCTCAAAGGAGATCTAAGTTCTGGTCCTGACTCTGTTGACGGGCAGCTGCATAAGCAACAACTTCTCCCCTGGGCCTTGGGTTTCTCAAAGGGTTTATCAATGAGGAATATCTAGACCAAATGACCTCTAAGTTCTTGATTCCAAATGTCAGGACTCTGTTGATCACATAAGAATCCATGCCCCAGAATAGCCCTCCCTAGCCACCCACCAACAGCCCAGCTGAAAAGAATCAAGTCAAATCAAAAAAGAAGCGTTGAAGGCTAGGGAAGCAGTGTTCATTAGCTATGGGCACAGTGACCCGATTTTGTCCTCAACAAACTTAGAAACTTAAATATGGAAAAGTAAATTTGGGATCTTAAATATGGGAAAGTATATCAGGGACAGTAAATCAAATTATTGCCTTGATAAGCTATTCCCAAGGACAAGCTATTTCCAATACTGTCAGAGAAAATGTCTAAAAATAATGACTATTTCTGATTCTAGGATTTGTATCTGCAAGCTATTGCTCAGCTTTCCTCCCCCTAAACCATTTACCTATGGAAGAAAAAATTCATGGTACTTTGTGGGGCATCAAAAGATTTAAAATATAGTTAGGGAAAAATTAACTTTTTTTTTTAAAAAAAGGATTTTATTAATTTTGTTACTAAAAAAAGTCAAATGAAGGAAAGAAGAATGTACACAAGAGTCTAACCACCTCAGTTTTGTCATCATCAACTGGGAACACATAAATTCTCACCACAAACTGTGCAGATTATTTTCCCACTCCTCACTGACTTGCCCCACTAACTCATCACTCATCACATCCACACTTACCACAGCCAGCTCCTCTGCTCCAGTCACTTCCCATCAGAGCAGGCCAACACCAAAGACCCCCACTTACCCAGCACACGCCATGCATAAGCACTTGGTTAATACCCGGCCAGATTCAAGAATGAAAGTCGAGTTGTGCCTCTGACTGAGCTTCAAGTAAAAGTTAAACAAAGCTACCTAGTGACCGAGGCTCCAGAACAGCCTACCTCTCTCTTGCTACAGTCCCGACACCCTGCTGCTCAATTCTCCCAAACTCTCTGAATTTACTTACTCGGAGCTGTTCAAGGTCTGGCGGAGGAGGCGGGAAGTCAGGCTCCTGAGGTTGGAAGGCTTCTCTGACCTTGGCCACTGCTCCCAGGATCCGGTATCCCGAGTCCAGGAAGCTCTTTTGCAGGCCTAAACACAGACGCCCTCACTTTCAGTTGGGTAGGTCAGTGCCCTGGAGCACTGTCTGTCCAGCAGAAGAACTGGTTTCCAGTAACAAAAGCTGGATATGAAGCTGCCAGTAAGCAGCACAGGCAGTGACTGAAGGGGAAGGGAGGTAAGAGCCAGGCAGATGCCCTGAGGCCTGCAAAGAGTCAAAAGTGGCACAAACCAGCTGATCCCTGTAGTGCTCAGGGTGCCTTCTTGCCTGTACAGCTAACAAGTAGCCAGCACATTGCCGGGCCAGGAACACTTTGGGCTCAGGTGGTGCTCATCACCTCTCATGATAAAGCAGTCGAGAGATAAGCCTGCCCCACTCAGAACAGAGGAGATGTCAAGTTTCAGATGGGGCACACATTCCCTGGAGTACTTCTCACCTTTCTCCCTACTCCTTTGCTCCACTTGGCATTCAGCATATTAACCCCTACATTGAGCTGCTGCTACTGTGTCCAGTCACCCAGAATTAAAGGAATCTACTCAAACTATTAGAAACTCCACTTAGGAAACTGAGCACATCTTCAGTGATGGTGGGTTGAGAAAACCAGTAAGATTTTACCTGGGCTAGGGACGAACAGGGCAGCCCCTCCTTCCCACTCTCTCACACTGAGTGGATTCTACTCATAGAAGAGGCTAGAAACACTAAAGGCTCACAGGAGGAAGGAATTCAGATGTTTCCAACCAAAAAGGAGTGGTTACATCTTTAGCAGTAATGAAAATATGATCAAAATTCAGCTAAAGAAAACACAAATTCTTTGGTGTAGGATCAAGATCAAGACCTAGGAGACCCACAGGTTAACTTAGGCTTTCCAGATTTGACAGAAATAAAGAATGTTGTCCAGAGAAAAAGCATTTTAAGAAAAGCAGAAGGTATGCCAGTTACATAAGCTAAATGGTTGATAAATTGGTTATCATGCATCTTTTGAGAAATTTCCAAAATAATGACTAAACAAGACCAGGAGTTATTTAATCAGACATTAAGAAAGCACAGAGGGACTTCCCTGGTGGTGCAGTGGTTAAGAATCCGCCTGCCAATACAGGGGACACAGGTTCAATCCCTGGTCCGGGAAGATCCCACATGTCACAGAGCAACTAAGCCCGTGCGCCACGACTACTGAGCCTGCGCTCTAGAGCCCACAAGCCACAACTACTGAGCCCGCGAGCCACAACTAGTGAAGCCCGTGTGCCTAGAGCCCATACTCCACAACAACAGAAGCCACAGCAATGTGAAGCCCACATACTGCGATGAAGAGTAGCCCCCGGTCGCCGCAACTAGAGAAAGCCCAAGCACAGCAACGAAGACCCAACGCAGCCAGAAACAAATAAAAAATAAATTTAAAAAAAAAGCACAAGGAAGTTGGTACAGAGAAACTAACTTACAATAACCCTGCCAATATTGCAGAAAATATTCTGTCCAACATATTTTGAACAGAAAAAGCTTAATATAGTATCCTCAAACTAAGTATCTGTAGTTTTTGCCCCCAGGTTGTGTCATGGTTGTGGGGTGCATCTTCTCTCCCCACCCTGTCAGCTTCCTGAATTAACCTCTCAGCTGAGGTGAACCACACCATGCATTGCTTACCAGGGTCAGAAATGTTTCCTGCTACAGCCTTTGCATCCACCACCATTGGGGAGATGGTTTTGCTCAATTCGTCAGAGGCGGCTTTCACGGCCTCTCGGAACTTGGGATCCTCAGAGTTCTCCACCTCCCTCTTAGCAACCAGCAGGATCCGGTTGGCCCGACGAGCAATGCTGGTTGCCCCAGCGACCAGCATCTGAGGCTGAATATTGGCCATGGCGACTTTACACTTGTCCAGGTCTTTTTTAATTGCTTCTTCGGAAGCATCCAACAGAGATTTGGTGTCAATGGCTTCGTCCACCAGCCCTGTCCGGAGAACAGAAATGGAATTTAGTTTCTATTTTAGAAGAACAGAGACTCCAAAACCCTGTTGTCCACTCAAATTTCTCATGTGACAGTACAACACCCATAATTCTCACCTTCAGCTCAAAACCCTTCTTACACAATCAAAAGCTTCCAGGTGATCACCATTGTAAAAAAAAAAAAAAAAGTGAGAATGTAGCCCAGGAGGCCATACAGACTCACAGCATTTATACCAACCGTGGTCACCAGCCTTCTTGTATCTACCACAGACAACCAGAAACGCTTTGACATCAGGAGGAAACAAGGATTGCGTCTGAAACCTTCACCGCATCAGCACCACATTATCTGTTAACAGTATTTTCTCCCTTCCCGTCTCACTCCCCAGCCATCTGTTGCTTATTGGCAGCTTGTAGTGCCCAAGATGAGCCACGCAGAGGATTCCAATAACCCTAACAGCCTGTTTCTTGTTTCTGTTACCTCTCTTCAGACACCTCAGGAGCTCCACTTTCATCTCTGGCTGCTATGGACCCCTGTCCCAGCAGGTTCTGCAGGGAAGCCGAAGAGCCTACATTCCTCATCTCTTCCTCTCCCATCCCTCCCTCCAAAGAGAATGAAGAAGATTCAGAGGTGCCACCTCTATCGCACAGACACAGGTTTGTCAGTTGTTGGTTTCTCCTTTTTTTAAAAAAAAACTACGTAGTTGATAAGTTGGAGGAAACTCTGAGACAAGTTGTATTAAATGGTAGCTATTGTGGTTCCTTGAAATGTGAACCTGCTGAAAATGACAGGGACACTTACTGTATCCACAAACACCGCCTCTCAGCCTCTGAAACCAAACTCTGGCTCAGACAGAGAAAAGACACTATTCAGAGAAGATAGGAGCTGTAACAATAAACATCACACCGGGAGGGCCACATTAAAATCAAAGAGACTCAAAGAGTCTCTCTTCGGACAAAGTTGCAAGGCTTGAATGAGAAGCCGCTGCTGCTCAGCGGCCTTAATCAGGGCCAAGTACACTGTCGAGCACATGACGGTCCCTTTATCCAATTACAGCTGAGTAACATAACTGGTCCTGTTTGAGTTTCTCAGTCTCATGGATCAGACAGGAAGAATTTTGCACACAACTCTACCTGTCATTTTTTCAACATTATCGATCCACTGGTTCTTCATGGTCTCAAAATGTTCATAAGCAGCTTGATTTCCGGGATTCCTAAGTAAGATGCGAGCCGCTGAGACGACCTGGCAATGACAAAACAACCTTTAAACACCACTCAAATATAAACCTTCAGCAAAGCTTCCCCCTCTTTACCTACAGGTGGCACTATAAGGCCAAAAATCGGCGAGTCTCTTTTCAGACCAAGCACTTTAGTTTTGGTCTCATAAACAGCTCCCCAGAATGGGCCCTCACAAAAGATTTTACAGTTACAGCCTGATTTTAAGAAGGTAATAAAGTGACAAAGTAAACGGGTGTTTGCTTGATACTTCTGAACATATACAAAACGGACAGATACTTAAGCCTCATCTTAAAAAGCACCATTAAGCATGATACTAAAGATTACTTAAAACAGATTTATAAATATTTATTAAAAATAACTGTCAGACTTTCCTGGTGGCACAGTGGTTAAGAATCCACCTGCCAATGCAGGGGACACGGGTTTGATCTCAGGTCTGGGAAGATCCCACATGCCGCAGGACAACTAGGCCCATGTGCCACAACTACAGAGCCTGCACACTAGAGCCCGCGAGCCACAACTACTGAGCCCACATGCCACAACTACTGAAACCCGCACGCCTAGAGCCCGTACTCCGCAACAAGAGAAGCCACCGCAACAAGAAGCCCACGCACCGCAACGAAGAGTAGCCCCCACTCACCACAACTAGAGAAAGCCCGCACGCAGCAACGAAGACCCAATGCAGCCAATAAATAAATAAATAAATAAATAAATGTTCCTTTAAATAATAATAACTGTCTACAGTTAACAAAGTGCTTTCACATCCACTGTCTTACTAAAGCCTCACAACAAGCCTGCGAGAGAGAAAGGACAGTAATTTCTCCACTTCACAGCTGCAAAAACCAAGACGCAGAAAATTTAAGTGACTTGCTCAAGAGCTCCCAGCTAGTCAGTTGCAGCACTTGGGGAAGGAACTAACATTTACTGAGAATTTGATAAGTTATAGGCTGCACAAGCATCTTCTTAATCCTCAGAACAATCCACTAGGAAGGAATTATCTCCATTTTACACAAGGAAACTCAAAGTGACAGAGGATTCGAATCCAGATCTGTCTCCAAAGTCCTTGCTCTTTCCATAGTTAGTGTCTTAAGCCTAGTGCTCTGTTTCTGTTTTTTTAGAAATCTCAGTTTTACAGAGAAATCCTATGTTTTATGTTCTATGTTTTATGGAAATTTTTAAGGAAAGTTAGACACGTTCATATTTTATGGACATTTTTTCTAAAAAGCTAGACAAGTATGATTTTTCAAGAGAATCTAACTTGTTAACATGCCACATTGGCAAAAGTTGAACACTTAAGAGACAAGCTTATTTCCCCTGTCTCTGCCTACAAGCTCCCCACCAAATCTAGTATCATAGATTTCTAAAGCCCAGACAGTTCCTAATGTACCACAGGCACTCAAGAAATACCTGCTGAATAAATGAATGAAAAGATAATGAATTTTCTGTAATTTTATTGGAAGAAAAAAATGCACAAACATCACACTAAAGGTTGTTGAAGAGATCTTTTAAGAACATGTATCATGTACTGGAACTTTAATTCCTGTCCAAGTTGTTTTCTTTTGTTCCCACTCTTCCAATATTCTGTTTACAGTACATTAGCTACATCTTGGTTATATAATTAAATAAAAAAGAAAAATTATGGCCACATCTAAAAATTTTAAAATACCATCAAAGAGATGTGGGGAAAGGCATAAGCTCTAAAATCAAAATACACTAACCTCCCAAGATTATTGAATTTTTCCCTAATTATGCGTGGGAGGGGGGGTGCTTTACTAGTTTTTTCTACTTTCAAAACTAATCATGATCACTGTAAAAAATTCAAACAATATAAAAATGATTTAGACATTAAGGGTATGTGTGGATTCTTTCATGATATTTTATAGTAAGTGTTCAAAAATGTATAGAAACTGTTCTGTAATTAACCTTTACTCAATATGGTGTGTACTGACATGATGAAGGGGGAGTGAAACCCACCTGGGGTGTGAGTTCTCGGGCTGTCTTCACTGAGGCCTGAATGCCTTCCACCGCTGATTTATTAGCAGTTCCAACAGCAGCCGCCTTCTCTGCCGTGGCCCCAAGCCTTCCTGAATGGTTTTCAAAGTTAGCTGCCCTCTCATCAAATACCTTGAGGAACAAACAAAGACATTAAGAAAATTTATTGCAATAAAATGGGTCAGGCAGCCTAAGAAAAAGTCTCTCTTTAAGCAGAGGCAGCAACTGCTTCAGCAAAGACTTTACAAGTTAATAAGACAACAGTCACATTGAGTCTTGGCCTTGCCGTTATCTCCTCAGAGGTTTGGCCATAAGCATCACATGCATCCAGGCAAGCGCACACAGACCGTTGAATGAGTCAATGCTTACCAGGTGCAAACAGGACGTACAGTACTGTGCAGTCTGCAATAAGGAGTTCACAGAATCCAAAGACTTAAATAATCCCTGTTCACAAAAGGCTTATCCCCTAGTTTGAAGAGTATAGAAAAACCTACTCCAGGTTCCAGTGCAGGTGGCTGGATGCATTAAAGGCCAAGAATATCCAGAGTCCTAACCAGAGCTCCAGCCTCCTCAGGGCAGCTTCCCTCACATATCCCATTACCATTAATGTTGTAAAAGCTCTGCCCCTGACCTCCATGGGAAAAATGATAGCTGGTGCTCACACCCACGCCTGACACAAGGGTAAGGATGGCTGACTTCCATCACCCCAAACGCAAAACCATCTACTGAATTGTTCATTCAGTTCACATATTGTTAAAAAGTTAACTTCTTCTTCGACATGGATATTATGCAAGGTCACATACCACGAAGGGGACAATTTAACTTAGACGACAAAAGTTCTTCTGTCATTTGTTTGGATCACATTATTAGAATTGATGCTTGAGGCAAGGTATATCCAACAGCCCTGGGCGAGCTTTATATTATACACAGAGCACATTAGGAACTGCCTGGCAGAATCTACCCTCTTCTTTGCCTCCTCCTGGAGGTCTACCTGCCCATACTTGGAGACAAGTTCTGGCTCCCAGCAGACAATCTCTGAAGGTCTCCTGGTCCAACAGCAGGCTCCAGTCTCATTGCCAGGGTTCTATGTTTATGCACACAAGTCTCTTCCCCATTCTGACCTCTTGTTTGGATTCAGCCAGCTGGGTTCTTGCCATTTAATGCTCAGGATCTCTTCCTAAATCTCTAGCCCCCTGGTCCTCTTCTCCTGGCCTCAGTCCTTGTTTCTTTCCTTGGCTGGTCTCCCACTCTGAATCTATAAGGCTTTGCTAACTTTGGTTCACCATCTCAACCCCAGTCTATGTCTGCTGCTCCCTCTGATTTACCCAACTGCTTAGCTTGCTTTTCTTGTCGCTCAACCAAACTGTACTGAGCACCTACTATGTGCCAGGCCCTGGAACAGGTGCTGAAGATACAAAGATGAATAAGACATAATTTCTGCATCTCAAGGATCTCACATACTAGCAGGGTTAAAAAGGCCCATAAACAGATACCTACAATAGTTGTGTGCTATGTGCAATAATAAAACTAAGCATTGATACTTGGAAGGAAAAAGTAAGGCACTTAGACTATCCAGGAAGTAAAGGATACTAGAATAAAGGATAAACAGAAATTAGCCAAAAGAGATAAGGGGACAATAATTAGGTAGAGAGACAGAAAGAACAAAGACATGGAGAAAAGAAAGGACAGAGTACACAGGAAACTATAAGCAATGAGGTATTGCTGGGGCATGAACTGAGAGGCGGGGTTTGTGGGAAACAGGGGTAGAGGGAGTATTAGAAGCCAGATCACAGAGCTCTGGCTTTCTCCTATGTGAAAAGGAAGGGCCACTGAAAGGTTTAAGCAGGAAAATATCAGGGTCAGATCTGTATTTTTATTTTATTTGTGCCCTAGTGATGGATTCAAAGACCAGTCTCAGCTGTGTAGTTATAAAGGCAGCAGGGAACAAGGATCAGAACTAGAGCCGTGGCAACATGAATAGAAATTAGAGAGAATTCAAGACGTTATTTGTGAGATCAAATTAGCTTGTCTTACTTTATAGATGTGGGAAGATGAAGGGAAGAGTCAATGGCGACTCACAAATTTCCAGCTGGAAGAAAACAGGAGGACAACACATGCTGAGGTACCCATGCAGCATCTAGGTAGAGATTACCAGCAGACAGTTTTGTCTGCTCATCAGACACTCAGATGTCTGGAATGAAAACCCAGCCTAAGGGGACCATGAGCTGAACTGCCCAGTAACCTAGGCTAGAGAAAGAAAATGGGGGTCATTAGCAAATAAGAATAACATAAACGTCTGCTCACCAGTTCTACATTGTCTTGGGTGCCTGACCCAACCCTTTCTCCTTCACTACCAATACTATAGAGGATGGAAAACCAAATACTTGCTTTCCTAGATTCCTTTGCAGTGAGGCAGCCATGTGACAGCATTCTAGCCAATGAGACATACACAAAAGTCTCCTGGAGGATTTCTGGGTGAGCATTTACTTTCATTTATTCAGCACCAAGGATGTGTCAGACATTGTTCTAAGAAATGGGAATAAAGTAATGACAAAACAAAATCCCTGCCCACGTGGAGCTTTCATGCTAACGTGAGGAAAATGAGGTAAATATGTAAGTGTTGATAAACACAAAGGAGAAATGTAGGATATGGAGATTAGGGAATTTCTTGGGATGGGCTTGGGGTGGGGTTGCGATCTTAGGTGGTGACTCCAAAGTGACATTTCAGTAGACAGTTGAGGAAAGTGAGCGAACAATACCTGCAGTTATCTGTGGAAGGACCAGAGAGAACAACAGCAAGGGCCCCAAGGTTAGAACATACAAACATAAACAAGGAATACTGGGAATACAACGCAAGAAGATCAATGCAGAGACAGGAGCATGAGGGGGAAGAGAGGCACCACACAAGGTCAGACAAGTAGATGGCGGACCAGATGCAGTGGGTGTGACGAAGCTGCTGGTACCAACTCACACAAGCTCATAAGAGCCAAATGTGCCCATCTCTTCCCGACTCTGCTTACAGTGACTTCACATTGAAACAGCCATCATGGGAATATTTACATCATGGAAATTAACAAACATTACAAATCAGGGCCTTTTTGTTTTTGTTTTTGTTTTGTTTTGTTTTTTCCTGTGTCTACCAGCACATCACTGGCCTTACTGTTCATTGTAAGGACTCTGGCTTCACTCTGGGACAGGGAGGAGTAATCTGAAGGGTTTGAGTAAAAGAATGACATCAAATGATTTAAAAGAATTGCCCTGACTTCTGTCTGGAGAATAAAGTGTCCTAAGGGGACACTAAAGGGAAGGTTATAACTAGAGGGACAGTTATTCTAGTTGTGACTGGAATGCCCCCACTGCTCATTTCTTACTGCCTTGAACATAATGCCTAGGGCTGCATCAGCAACTCACATCATGAGGAAAAGATCAAGAAAATCAGAGAGATGCCAGCTTTCATGGCATCAAGCTGCTGAACCAATGCCAAGGCTACCTAGCTCCATGTTTCTTGTTATATGATGAAAATAAAGCCCATTTGTTTTCATCTCTAATAGTCAGGTCTTCTACTGCTTGCAAGTGAAGACATGTCCTAAAGACATTCCTAAGCGACATACTTGGTGACTGAAAGAAGAAGTGGCAAGGCCTTTCTTCCCTCTTCTACCTTTCCACCCTTCATCCACAATTTCCCAACCACTCCTGACATACACTGCAGTCACATTTTACCTTTACACACACACATACACATACATATACATATACACATACATATACATATACATATGGCTGGCCAACAGAAGAAATGGAAGACCTCAGATACCCACCTCTTCCCTATTGGGTGCATCAGGAGGGGCAGTGGCTGCCACTGCCAACAGCTTGATGGGAGTTGTAGTATCACTGAAAACATCTGACACCTCCTGAGTCATGGCCTCCTGCATCCGGGCTTTCAGATCCTTAAAAACATTTGTTTAAAAATGAAAATTTCCAGAAATATCCAAAAAGCACATCTGCCATTGTCCTTCCTTCACTGACACATTCATTCATTCGGTGTTTCATTCAACTTTATCAGCTATGAGTATCAACTGTGTACAAAGCACTGAGCTAGCATGAAACAGGTGTAAGAAGTGAATCCTGCCCACATGACCCACATTTCCCTAGACTGTTCCACCCAAACAAGAAATCTTACTTCCTTTCTTGATGGCCCCTAAGAATAATACTAAGAATCATGGGGTTGAGCCCAAAGAAGACCATGAGATGAGACAGAGTTCCTCAACAATCCCAGTGCTGGAGGAGCCTGACATAATTACAGTAACTGTAAGGACTGTTTGGTGGATGCAGTGCCAAATTTCTAAGCAACTTCTTATATTTAGATGAAAGAAATCAATAATGGAATTTTTCTGGATATTTCAAATAAGTTTCTAGAAAAATTTGATAACCAATATATGAATCCATTTTTTATTTTAACATGGGTCAAAAGCAGAAGATTCTCAGAAGTCATGAAAAAACTCCTTTTCATAATTATCACACTTCGTCCAATCTAAGTTTTATTCTAGATTAATACTCGAAGAAGGATCAATCACCCCCACTGTTTCTCAACGTGGGTAGCATGCACTGGCTGGTGGTATCTGAAATGAATATAGGTGTTACACAGACAAATGTTTTTATTTTAATAATTGTGTGTTTCTTTTATAGAATATTAGAAAAAATATAACTAACTCAAACTCCTGATTTTTATAAACTTTTCTTTTAAATAAAGTTTAAAAAAGGAGTCCATTTTAAGAAAAATACTGACTAAATAAAAAAGTATAGGTGATACATAGTAGAACAAATATGAAAGAGCCCTTGATTGAGTGAAGCTTGAGAAACACAATTTTAATTGCTATCACACACTAGTAAGCTTTTCCTTAATAAGCTCTGGATTTCCTTATATTCTTTTTTTTTAAAATTTATTTATTTATTTATTTAATTTTTGGCTGCATTGGGTCTTCATTGCTGTGCACAGGCTTTCTCCAGTCATGGCAAGCAGGGGCTACTCTTCGTTGCGGTGTGCAGCCTTCTCGTTGCAGTGGCTTCTTTTCTTGCGGAGCTTGGGCTCTAGGCGTGTGGGCTTCAGTAGTGGCACGCAGGCTCAGTAGTTGCGGCTCACAGGCTCTAGAGCACAGGCTCAGTAGTTGTGGCACAATATTCTTGATCACACCTTTTTCACTTTCCCTAGACTCAAGAAATTATGTTTTTTTAAAACTCTCCCTCCTAGTTTTTGAATAATAGTAAGCATAAGAAATGTAATGAGGGACATCCCTGGTGGCGCAGTGGTTAAGAATCCGCCTGTCAATGCAGCGGACATGGGTTTGAGCCCTGGTCCAGGAAGAAACCACATGCTGCGGAGCAACTAAGCCCATGCACCACAACTACTGAGCCTGAGCTCTAGAGCCCGCGAGCCACAACTACTGAGCTCACGTGCCACAACTACTGAAGCCTGTGCACCACAACTACTGAAGCCCGTGCACCTAGAGCCCAAGCTCTGCAACAAGAGAAGCTACCGCAATGAGAAGCCCGCACACTGCAATGAAGAGCAGCCCCCGCTCGCCACAACTCGAGAAAGCCCGCGCACAACAACAAAGACCCAACGCAGCCAAAAATTAAATAAATAAATTTATTTCTAAAAAAAAAGAAAGAAAGAAATGTAATGATATGTGCTCCCAAGTTCTACCTTTAAAGAGTCTTGGAGCTGAGATGCAAGGGCTCTCGCCTGAGGACTCTCCCCTTCCCCTCTGGCAGCCAGGTCAGCCAGCTGGGCCGTCAGCTGGTCCACTCGGTCACACTTTGCAAGAAGATCTTGGCGATAAGGCCCCATCATGACATTTGCCAGACGATGACCTTCGGCCACAAGCCCTCGGATGGCAGCCTGACCTGCACCAAGAGGAAAACACTGAAACTCACATAGACCAGGAGAAGCCAACCACTGTGCCATTCTGGTAAGGATTTCTTTTCTTAATAATACATTTAGTGGGGTTAGTGGGGTTTTTTCCCCTATCAAGACAAAAAACTGGGGAAATATAAAAAAACGTAAAAAAATATAAACCACCCATAATCCCATCACTTGGAGACTGATATATTTGACCATTTCCTTCCAGTCTTTTTGAATGCATTACATGCTCCTATACATACATACATTTCTCTTTTACAAAACCGGGATCATACTATACATTAACTTTTACTCCTTGCTTCTTTTTATTTAACGTGAGCATTTTTCTACATCATTAAATATTATTCAAAAATCATGATCTAAACTCTATGCAACATTTTATCATATGAACCATAATTGTTAATATTATTAAATATTTACACTATTTACATATTCTCATATGTAACTCCTTAGAAACATCTCTAATTATTTTTAGAATAAATTCCTGTAAGTCAAATTGCTGAGTCAATGGGTATGAACTTTTTTAAAGCTCTTGACATATAATTCCAAATTGCCACTCAGAAAATTTGTACCAATTTATTCCTCCACCAGTAAATTATATGTCTGCCTGATTCCCCCACACTGGGAATCACCAATTAAAAATTTTATCTGTTTCCAATGAATACAGCAAATGAAATAAATAGATCTTTCAGCTTCAACAGGCTTGCTATCATAATATGACCTAAATTCTTATAGATCCATTCCTAAAATCTCTCAAAAATCAAAATTTTAGGTTAGCAATTCTACAGGTGATTGTGTGATACAGGAGCCCTCACAACTGAAAACAACCTTGGTTATTAAGTGTCTTTTACTTATTTTCAAAAATTATATTTAACTGTGAACTTAACTAAGAACTGTAATAACAGAAATACAACAGAATGAAAGTATACATAGACTGGAAATAATTAGCTCAAAGTTTCAGCTGCAACCTGAGGAATTTTCTATTTGCCTGCAGCAAAATCATTAATTTATTAATACTTCTTGATTAAATCACAGGAAATTTATTGGCTACATTTGGAGATGGAGTCACACTGTGGAATGACTTACTCACCAGTGGCTAAAGAACCCCTTCTGTACCTAATTACAGATGATACAGGATCTCTATCAACAACTTGCTTATCTTCACTGTAATAAGTTTAATGAGGATTAATAAGTGCAGTGATGATCTTACCAACTCCCCGGTCATCCACTGTGGGATTATCAATCCACCGCTGTGCCTGCTCAATCTTGCCCTCAAGGTGGACAGCTGCTTTGGCAGGTCTGCTGTTGGCCACAGCCTTGTTGGTTTTGGTCTGCAAGTTCTGTAGGGCCGTGGCCACCTGTTTGGCCAATGCTCGGGCCTCTGGGGAATCTCCTTTTCCCCTGCAGAGAAAAAAATAGCCATCCTGTCACACAAAGACACTCTTTACATTGAGATGACTTAATTGCTAATACAAATGCTAATGAGATGACAAACTGCTAATGATTATTATTAACTTGGTTTGAAAGGAGAGGGATTTATCTATTTGACCCTTAAATAAGAAATTAATAATATAAATTCTGATTGTTTTGCCTCGTTAAGACAGTTAAATATGTTGTAGTTAAATATGAGTTTGGTCAGTCTGGCTCAACCAAGCTCAACCATTTGGTAAGCTGAGCTCGATCAGTCATCACTAGGTTAGGTGGCCCCTGAGCCTGCCATCTCAAATCTGACTCATTGTATATCTCAAGTCCACTAGGTCATAGAAAAGTAAACTTCAGGATAATCACATCTGGTTCACTGATAAAAAAACAAATATTAGTCTACCTGACAGAATGACTAATTTAGATACTATCTTAAAAGTTCCTTTATGATTCTAAACTTTCATACTTTCTCCATTATAAAGCTGGACAAAGAAGGTAATTACTATGGTTCTGATCATAGCTACTCCTGCTGCCAGGAAGTTTTAGATAGACAAATAGATAGATGGATAGATAGATAGATAGACAGATTGATAGATAGATAGATAATAGGAATAAGTAATGATGGCATGTGACCAAACTTGGTCTGCTGTTATCACTATTATCATTAATTCTCTCTTCATCATTAAGAAACATTAATGAGTGCCTGCTATGTATATGGACCTGTGTTAGGATCCTGAGAACATAGTTTCCTCCTCTGAGTATTTTTAAATCTAGTAAAAAGGTAAAGACTATATTAATTAGCTAATATTAATGAACAGAGACCAAAATTTGTAGACATATATTACTTTACAATTGTCCAATTATACATTTTCCCACCTACATAATTTTATATTTGGGGTATAAAATAGTGACCCCCCAAATGATTGAGCTTGATATAGAATCAAACTTGAGCTATTACTTAAGCTGCTCTCTATCACCACAACCTCCTGCCTAAAGTATGCCCACCCTGCTCCCACTCATTCCTATTTCAAGGTCTGAGGCAGAAGTTTGCTTTCTTAGCTAACGTTGGTCTCTTACCCAATATAAGATTTGAAAGGACTCTAAAGTACCTCTGTGGAAAAAGGTTAGGCACTCTCCTGTGGAAGAATAGGGAGTGAAATACACAAGTTAAATGAAAAGTCGAATCTCACAAGATACTTGACTATGGTTATTCCTGGAGAAGTGACTGGAGGACTGAGGTGGGAGAGAAGCAACTCTTACTTTTGCCGTTGTACACTTTTTTAATGTTCTTTTAGTATATGATGCAGTTGTTTTTTTTTTAAGACAGAAAAATATCTTTCAAAAGGAGAAAGTGACACTTCTTTTCTATACAATCAAAGTAGATGCTATGAAAGCCTTATCTGTCTCACCGATTTAAAAAAAAAAAAAATCCCCTTACGAGAAGAACCTGCAGTGAGGATGTTATATTTAAGGATCTTTTATAATTGCTACATAAGAAGTAACACTGCTGGTCAAGGAAGAAACTATCTTCTTATGCCTCCCCATCCCACCCCAACACACACACACACACACACACACACACACACACACACACACACACAAAGCTTTTCATAGCTAGCCACAAAAGTTATTTTCCTCATATGCCTGGGAAACAGACAAGTCACAAACATGGTGTAGTAGTACATCCTAGCTTAGAAATTTTAAAAAATGGATCTCAGGGATTTCCCTGGTGGTCCAGTGGCTAAGACTCTGTGCTCCCAGTGCAGGGGGTCTGGGTTCAATCCCTGGTCAAGGAACTAGATCCTTCATGCTGCAACTAAGAGTTCGCATGCTGCAGCTAAAGATCCCACATGCCGCAACGAAGACCCGGCACAGCCAAATAAATTAATTGATTATTAATTTAAAAAATAGATCTCTTAAAAATATTTGTTTAAAAAATAGTTCTTAGTATCCTAAAATTATTAATTTAAAAATATCTGCCCTCACCACGTCACAAAGAATCAATAAGAAGACAATGGAAGAGTATCATATGTGCATTTAACCTATAAATTTCAACTATATATGTGCTTAGGGGGAAAAAGAGAGAGATTAAAGGACAATTTAATTGATTAAATACATACTGTCTTCGTAGATCTGCTAGTTTAGAAGTCAGAGCAGATATTTCTCCAAGAGAACGTAGAATGTCATCTCTCTCTTTAGGATCATCACACAATTCTGCTATTTTCCGAGCTTCAGCCAAAGCCCCTCGAATCTGTTCTTCTCCTTCTGGTCCACCATTTGGATCTGCAAGCCAATTCTACACACACAGAAATAGAAAAGAAGCACACTGTGATCTACTCATGAACCAATTTTACTAAACTTAACAAGGCCATCAGAAATATTTCAAAAGTAATCATAAGGGCTTCCCTGGTGGCGCAGTGGTTGAGAGTCCGCCTGCCGACGCAGGGGACACGGGTTCGTGCCCTGGTCCGGGAGGATCCCACATGCCGCAGAGCGGCTAGGCCCGTGAGCCATGGCCACTGAGCCTGCACATCCGGAGCCTACGCTCCGCAACGGGAGAGGCCACAACAGTGAGAGGCCCGCGTACCACAAAAAAAAAAAAAAAAAAAGTAATCATAAGGCATACCAGCAATTGTTTTTATAATGCTGATCCTTATTATTTTACATCAGTTCTTACTCAGGCAAAACCAAATCAATCCTTCAGCTATTTATTTATAGAGATATTAATATTTGCACATGCGGCATGCAGGATCCTAGTTCCCAGACCAGGGATCGAATCCACGCCCCCTGCAGTGGAAGCTCGGAGTCTTAACCACTGGACCTCCAGGGAAGTCCCCCTTCATCTTTCTAAAAATGATTTTTTTCTTTCTCATTAGGATAAAATATCTTCATGAGCTTTAGCTTTGAATTAATCACACCTTATTAATTCTTCAGTTTCTTAAACATTTATGTTTCTTCATGAAATGCTTGAAAATCATTTTACAGTACAGTAATATCAGAAAGCTTTAACCCTTTTACATTGCTATGACCAAACACAGTTGTGAATTCTGAGATGAAGAACAGGTTTAACATACTGTAATCTCCATCAGGAGCTAGGAGAATGGTACTCAGAATGCTTACTTTTAACTAACTGAAGTATTCAAAATTAAGATCTCTATTTCAAAATATAGATAAACATTAGCCTTAAGCCTGTGGTGGTAGGGGACGTGTTAACATTGGCAACTAGTGTGTATCAATCATCACTTAGAAACACCCATTATCCACCCATAGAAAGTTAGTGGGAGAGGGATACAGGATATTTACAGAACATTTCTCTTTCTCCTTTATTTCCCACCCTTGCTAAAAATCATCATCGCTACCTGAGCAGCATCAATCTTCTTCGCAATGCTCTGCTTTGAGTTGGTCATGGCTTCCAGCTTGCGGGCTGCATTTTCCACTTTTGCTGTGAGCACATCCAGACCCTGAGACACCTGCTGGGCTTTCTGCATGGCCACCGGTGAGGCTCCTTGTCCTCTGCTCAAACAGATAGATGCTGCTGTTGTACTCTCTCAAATTCTTAATGGCAAAATATTACTAAAAGCACAGTATATGTTCTTTTACTAACATGTCTGTCCTTTTCCTTTTCTACTAAATCTGCGATAACACAAGGAAACACAGAGAGAGACAAAGCAAAACACCCAAACCATCTAATTTCTCCTTTGCTCTTAAAAATAATACACAGTAGCTTCAAGGAACCGCATAACCACCTTAAAGACCAGACTTGCACATTTTGATAATGATTTTCCTCTTGGTGGTGATTACATAATCAAACCTAATCTTCAGGGGGGAAATGTGCTTGTGATCTTATTGCTATGGAAGGTTTTGTTACCATAGTACGTATGCTTTAGAAATAAACAGCCCATTAGATTATCTTATTTATGGGCAAGTATACATTGAAAATGTTTCAAGAGGCAGCACACATAGTGCTACTGAAAGCACACCACACTGGGACCAAGTAGATGTCTGTTCAAATCCTGGCTCCTGCTACCTGAGGAACCTTGGGTACAATGTTTAACTTCCTTGGGCTTCGGTTTTCTAACTTAGAAAATGAGGGGTGGGTAGGTAATAATACTGGCCCTGCTTATCAAACAGAGTGGCATCAAGCAAAAAGAAATACTTGAAAATACTTTGGCAATAAAGCAATACACATATGTGACTATTGTTATTACAGAGTTGTCATTATCATAACCTAATGGTAATCTTAAATATCTACCTTCCACTCCTATGCAACCTATAAGTATTAAAACCAGATAGTACTGAGGGAAAAGGGCACACAGGGACAAGAAACCATTATTTCTCATCATGTTCCTAAAGAACTAATTTCACTATTTTCCTCTCTCAGAAGTAGTATGCTGCTACTACAAAAAAATGATGTGAGTTAGTAGAAATTTGTTTTCCCTTTGTTAGAGACTTCCCAGGTCACAGCAAAGTAAGATTTGCCATCTTTTTTTTTTTTTTTTTTTTTTTTTTTTTTTTTTT
>NW_020171830.1:2364891-2394411 GCF_003031525.2 Neophocaena asiaeorientalis asiaeorientalis
ATAAGATTTTCCTTTTTTTTTTTTTTTTTTTTTTTTATTTATTTATTTTGCGGTACGCGGGCTTCTCACTACTGTGGCCTCTCCCGTCGCGGAGCACAGGCTCCGGATGCGCAGGCTCAGCGGCCATGGCTCACGGGCCCAGCCTCTACCGCGACATGTGGGATCCTCCCAGACCGGGGCACGAACCCGTGTCTCCTGCATCGGCAGGCAGACTCGCAACCACTGGGCCACCAGGGAAGCCCCTTGCCATCTTTTTATACTCATATTTTTGAATCCACCCAGCCTGGTAAACTCAATGATAGGGGTGGCAACTTTATAATTTGGTTGAATGGAATGGCTGATCATCATAACCTGAGTTTCTGATTTTAGGACAGACTACAAAACATCTTTGCTTCCCTTAATAATAGTATGGGTGTGTCATTCATCTACCTGTCCTCTTTTTAAATTTATATGTTTTTCATGTATACCAATATTTGAGGTAGTGAACTCAATAATATTTACTGCCAGGTATATATATATACCTTTTACTTGTACTTGACACCTCCCTTTTACATGGCAGAGGAGTCTAAGACTTTTGGAAATATACTTTTTATGTTTTAATTTGCTTTTTTCCTTCAAATCTAGTAATTCATTATGAGGAATGTTGTTTGTATAACAGTCCAACTGTGAAAAAGTAAAAATATTTATGGGTTGCATAATTTTTCATTCAAAATAAAAAGTTTGAGTACCATGGAGGGGAAAGTATATACTTACAACCCTAGAAATTCTAGGTGACTGAATAGAAGAATACCAAAGAGGAAACTGTTACTGAGTTTCAGCCACTAAGCTGTTAGAAAGCTAGGCATATTTAAGAAAGGATAACAAGGAGACAGCTTTGTAATCTTTCATTGTGAAAGGCTATCGCAGACTCCAGTGTGAAGCAGGCCCATTGAGGCTCCTCACTGTTCCAACCTTTTCTCTTTACTGATTTATGGTCGGTCCTGTACAGCAACTACCTCGTTCTCTTGCTCAGATTCATCTTTCTCTAAATACATACAACTGTGTATTTGAGAATTCCAACTGAAAACTGTCTACCACACTGTGAAAAGGCTGCAGACAAAAGAGCCAGCAGTGAGAAATTAGAAGAGCCAAGAATCTTGTCAAACTGCATTGGCATTTCTCCAAATGGGAACAGAACTTCTTTTTTGTCCTTTCTGTAAAGTTCTTGGCATGCTCATGGCAGAGGAGACTGCTTCACAGCAAGAGAAAA
Organism: Neophocaena asiaeorientalis asiaeorientalis; assembly: GCF_003031525.2. Classification (NCBI taxonomy): domain Eukaryota; kingdom Metazoa; phylum Chordata; class Mammalia; order Artiodactyla; family Phocoenidae; genus Neophocaena; species Neophocaena asiaeorientalis. Next base: position 2,366,141 of record NW_020171830.1, read on the forward strand.
GGCCCACTGCACTCAATGAGATCACATTTATTTATGCTGTTCCTTCTTCCCTTTAAGGTAAAGGCTCTTAACCTGAAGCCCATGGAGCTTCCAGGGCTACAGTGAATCCATGAACCTCTGGAAATTACATATAATATTGTATGGGCATGTTTATATGTATCTTTTTAAGTAGAGATTAATGGCTTTCATCAAATTATAAAAATGACCTTGGTCCAAGAAAGGTCAGGAACCACTCCTTTAAGAACTATATTCTTGGGCTTCCCTGGTGGCGCAGTGGTTGGGAGTACGCCTGCCGATGCAGGGGACATGGGTTCGTGCCCCGGTCCAGGAGGATCCCACATGCCGCGGAGCGGCTGGGCCCGTGAGCCATGGCCGCTGGGCCTGCGCGTCGGGAGCCTGTGCTCCGCAGCGGGAGAGGCCACAACAGTGAGAGGCCCGCATACCGCAAAAAAAAAACTATATTCTTAAGTCCATTATGTTAATACATTTGAGGTTAGGTGTAATGGTGTGCAACACGTCAAGGCGTGTTCCTGAAGCCTTAGTTTGTAGGGAGACGTTATACTGTATTCCAATTATCTCAAGACGTTTCATGACAATCTTGAAGCAAAATTAAATTTCATTTATACTAGTGTGTCATCATACCTCAATTTTTCACAATGTCCGTACTATAAAATTCCATAAAGATGAGAATCTTTTAGAACTTCATTAACTATATGTATGAGTTCCAAACAAACCTATATTATAATGAGTTTTCTTAATAGCAAACTATACATATTTAATTTGGGGAATGGGGGTGGATCCTAAAAGCCAAGACTTGAGGTGGGTAAGAGATAGGTAAAAGAATTATAAAACCAAATGAATAATGATGAAATAGAAACTCAAAAGAGCCTAGAAATGACCAACGTAGAGGATAATCTATTTAACTGATTTTTAAAATGACATGTGAAATAATTCCAACGTTTTCACTCTTTGTTTTTTTTCTATCCAGCCTTCATAAAAGATATCTATGCACCTTATTTTTCATAAGCCTATGGCTAGAAACTAAAAACAGATTTCTATTTGAATTTCAACTTTACGATAAGGCATCTACATATTTTAAAAGTTCAACAAAAGGAAAATTCACTCCAATCTCAAAAGAATTAGTAGAATATAATATCTACGTTATCTATTAGCCAAAGAGAACTCAGTAAAATTCACAGAAACTTGCTTTCTGAATCACTCCGTCAGGAGCAAGATCCCAACTGTTACCACTACTGCTCTGGTGAGAGCAGAGGAACTTTACCTGGCTCGGAGGTCAGCCACTTGATCAGTCATCTGCCCTAGCATTTTGCAGGTTCCCAGGATCTCCCTGCGTTCTTTGCCTGCACAGAGTTCACCAACTTTTCCAGCTTCATCTAAGATCTGCCTGATGGCCTGTTCACCAGCATCACCTAAAACAAAGAGATTTTCAAGGGAGTTCCCTGGTGGTCTAGTGGTTAGGATTCCAGGCTTTCACTACCATGGCCTGGGTTCGATCCCTGGTCGGGGAACTGAGATTCCTCAAGCCAGGTGGCGCAGCCAAAAAGAGAGAGAGAGAGAGAGCTGTTCAATATCTACATTGTTGATCCATTAATTATTTAGAAAGGTTGCTTTACAAGTCATTTCATTCATGAAGGAATGGATGATTTTAAATGACAAGTGAATAGAAGGCAATACATCTGATAGCTAACAGCCAAGCACTGCCCTTACAACCATAGGGTGAAGTTTTAACCACAGAGACTGCTCAAAAAGATCCTTGGAACCATACCCATCTGGAGATAATAAGCAGTTTGTGGTAAGCATGTGAATGATGAAAGTAGGCTCTAACAATTCAATAGTACTCAATGCCTCTAAACTCCATTAGGCTTTTCACATTCATTCAAATATTAATCTAAAACTGAATAAATATTAGATTAGAAAATCCATAATGCCTAGCTCAATAACCTATTTGGGTCTTATCTTTATACAAGTCAACTTTGCTTCCCAATTCTTGTTAGCATCATCATTTCATCTGCTTAATTAAGTACGCTGTTGACGTAAACAGAAATCTGCCCAACGGGAACTAGAAAAGAAGAGCTTTCATTCAAAATAATTACCTTTCTGATTCAGGGAAGGGGTGAACCAATAATTTGGCAAAGAATGCCCAGTTCACTTTGCTTTATTCCTCCGTGATGAGAAGTAGTCTATGCCCTTCATCCTTTTAAGGACCAGTAATACTTCAATTAGTCAAAACTATCAGAGAATGGAGTATGCCCCTAATGTTGCAGTAGTTATCTCAGGATTATGAGATTACGAAATGATTTTTCTTTTATTTTCTTTTTCTTTTGTTTGCCTGGTTTTTAGCTTTTTGCTGTTATCTATCAGAAAAGTAGAACCAGAGGGTTACCTGGGGAGGCACTGGGGTCACGGAGCCAACCTTTAGCCTGGTTCAGTTTGGAGTCTATGGAGGCCAACGCTCTCTTCATGGCTTCAGTGTCCTTTTGAAGAAAAATACCACAAGTATTTTCTTTGCAAAAACTAAGATACCATGATACAAAGTAAGACAGAGAAGTTACACCATTAACATACAATATCTACGGTAGTCCTACAACAGCCTTAAAAATATTCTCATCACACCATAACGCTTATTTCTGTCAAAATGCAGCATCTTGCATGCAAATCTTCAGTTAATTCTGTTTCCTAGTCTCCCTATTGCTAAACTGTGAAAACTGGTAAAACTGCTCAAGCCAAAAGATGTTCAATGTCTTCAGCTGGAAAAAGCCCTCTTGTCACATGCCTCATTATCAGCCTTTCCGCTAGTCAACAATCATCTACTGCAGCCCTGCCAAAGCTCTCCCCGCTTCAGGGAAGCCTCATTAGCATGTGGCACCACAATCCACAGTTCTTCTACATCTTGTTTTGAAATATACACACACTGCTTGATGTTCCACTATGTTTAATCTGAAAAACCTGGAATTACTGGCTGGAAGAAAGCTGAAAATTTTAATCCAGCAATTCAGTTTTAATTCCACAAGTAAACCACCAAATGTAATACAAGAAAGAAGTGTCTTTCGGGCCTTCCCTGCCACTCCTCATCCTTAGTTCCCTTACCGTCCCTAATCTGGAAGAAGAGGCAGGATAAAATAAGTGGGTCTCAATTTATTGTTTAAAATCAGGATTCATAATGACTTGCATAAAACTAGCATAAAATCTCCCAGGATATAGCATGAGAAGTCCAAACAACAGACTAATCACTTTTAAAATATACATATATTTTAATAAAGTTTTTTAAGTAAATAGATATACAGAAAACAATATAACAAATATGCACGTACCCATCCTCAAAACTGACAGACTGGCCATCTCTTAAGTCTATTTAACACAGCCTCTCTCCCTTTTGCTTAGGGAACTGGATCTTACAGAGCCCAGCCATCAAAGCACAGAGTTAACCTCTGAAACTCTAGGCAACACCTTAAATCCCTACCTTTTTTCAATTTCCAGTCCTGCAAACCGGGGTTCTTCAAGGTGTGGTGCCACCAGTTTTCCACATGGGGGCACTAGGAGCATCCCCACTTCCAATTCAAACAAAACCCAGCAGCAGCACCAATAAGCATTGGGAGCACTCATAATTAGGCTTAAGGTCAGCAGCCTGACACCAGCTTTTCCAAAGTACCTATTCAAATTACAGGACTCTCAGCTTTGGACTCCCTCTTTCCCCATCTAAACAGATACAGATTTGGCTATCTAAGGCTCTAAATAACAAATTCTCAGCCATGGCAACTGAAAAGAAGTGAACTAAATTACTGAAAAAATGGAAATAAAATATTTTTATTATCAAGTTATATGAAATTATGATAGCTATCTATCAATAAAAGGCAGTCATAAGAGGATCTATTTCAAAATCCATCTGTCATTAGTACTGTAAGTAGACAAGTGGCATTTTTTAAGTGCTTTGATTCTCAAATGGTTTAAATATTTGCTCTTCCTTCATCTAGTTCAAATTAATCTGTACAGCAAACCTTGTCTTCAAAAGTCAACTTTAGCTTAATTCCAAATTAGCAAGGCCCAAATCAATATCTTTTTAAAGAGAGTCGCAGGCAACACCCAACCTCAGAGAGTCGGGTAGCCTTTAAGGTCTAATACCAGTTATAGGTCTTTGTCTAGACACAGATTTAAAAAAAAATTCATGATCTCTCACCTAGGACGTACTGTGCACATTCTGAAGAAGAGGAATTATAGCCATGGAAAAATACTTAATTTAAAATCTATTAATAACCACTTCTCTAATACACTTATATTTTCAGTGAAAAAAAACAATAGATACTTATAACATTTCAAAAATCTCAATTCAAGGGGAAACAAAGATCAGAAATTTTTCAGTGTCTATTCTAACATTAAAGGCTACCAGTTAGGAAACTAATCTTAATTGAGCACTTTCTACATGTTAGGTTCTATTTTAGGCATTTTTTTCCCTCATTGCTTCATTGAACTTCAATTTTTAATGTAATTTAATTTTATAAATTAAGGGGCTCAATCATAGAAACACAGTTTGATCTCAAACCTCATTCTTTTCTATTAGATGAAATTCAAGAATTTTTTTCTTTTACCAAAGAGAGTTGCCAAAGATTCCACTAACCTTTTACAGTAGTCAGCAAATCTTTTGCCTTGCCAATTCTGGCTTGGTTAATACTGCCCAGAAAATTAGCTCTATAAATCAAATTCATAATCCTCACTAATCTAAATAACTGCTTTTATTCTCCACTGCCCTAAAATGATTTGAAACACAATAGAAAACTAGTTTTGCTCTATTCAGTATCCTCAAAAGTCACTGCTTTTTTCTCCCTAATAAAGCGTGGTCACCATGCTTCAAGGAAAGAATCTGATTCTCAGGATGTGACTAATTTAGTCCTGAGTATGAGATGTGAGAATATCAAGAATTTAACATTAAGAGATGCTCATTTTCTCCTAAAAATAATCAATGGCAAATTTGCAATGAAGCTGCATTTTTACACTGGGAATTTCAATTAGTTACCAACGTTTTTAAGAGCATGAATTTTAGACAATTTTGGAGATTTAAAACAGTCACTGAGAGGGCCACCTTAAATTCTTTCTGGAATAGAGCAAATTGTAAAGAATCATTTAAACACAATACATTTTAATGTCATATCTATTAAAAGCAAAAATGTCTGTGGGAACAAATATTTTGGTCTCTTAAGAATCTCTTAAGAATTTCTTTTGAAGGGCAGTGTTTGTTATGGAATTGACAGAATTCTGACATAAGCAACAAAAGAAGTATACTAACACTGGCTATAATATAAACAAATTCAATGAACAACTAGGACTAAGAAGCAATTTTGAGATATATTTATAAAGGGTAAAAATAATCATAACTCTGGGGTCAACTACACTATGTACCATAAAGCTTTTTGTTAAACCTTGTTATGTAGGTCTAAGTACTCAGAATACACTCTGGGTATGAAATAGAAGAGAAAAAACTGTACCCTCAATAAGTACTGTTCTCTGTAAAATCTCAAATTTGGGAACAAGAAAAGTCTCCACCAGTCTCTTCTCTGTTTTTGTTGTTGTTGTTGTTCTTGTTCTTTTTTTTAAAGAGTGAATATAAAAAAGACCAGATCTAGTCATGTAGCTTTGGGGACAGCTGTCAGGGATCCAACACCCTCCTGCTCTGGTCCGTTTTACTGTAAAACTCTGATGAGTTCAGGTTTTAAATGAGAAAAACCATAGTGCCTTGGCACTCTGCCACATATACCAGAAGTCAGAAGGACAACCTAAAAGACTCCTTTTTACATGCTTTTCCAGGACCTGAAACACTTCTGAAATTTAATATAAAGTTAGACCTAAAGAACACTGAATAATACCAAGAACCACTGAGTTCCTCCCACAGACGATCAAGAGGAACTGTGGAAGGGAAAGTGAGCTTCTCCGTTCCCAGGCTCTTGAAAATTTTTAATTTGGGACTAAGGACTCCCTCTCATTCACTGCCCAAGCTACTCTCCCTTTTCCACTAACACCTCCCACCTCCACCCTTCCCACTCCAGCCCATTCCTGACCACATTTCTACCCTCAAGTCCGTGTTTTAAACAAAGATGTTTTTGGAAAGATAAATTGGGCCGTAGAACAAAATCTTATAAACTACATTTAACCTTGGAGAGAAAGTCATCTAGCCCTGACCCTTCAGGCAAGCTACCCTCCCAGGCATCAGTTCCTCATCTCCAAGAATACCTTCTCAGTGCTTCTGTGCCACCTATGCACACACAATCAGTTATACCAACTAAAAGATCACTTGGATCAGAATGGAAATGTCAATTCCTGTAACATGTTGGGCTTTTCTCCTTTGGCTGGGGGGGAGGATGAAATATTATATATACCTAAATTAACTATTTATCTCAAACTCCAAAAGATAAATCCTTTGTTGTATTAGCTGCATACTAGAATACTAAAACTAATACTGCATAATAGAATACTAAAAGACTCATAAAAAGCTCATATATAACCTTATTTTTTTCAAAACTGAAATAAAAATCAACCCTTAAATCCTCAATGGTCTGCAGTAAGGGCAAGTTATTATAGGATTGCATGTTCTAACCAGTATTTCCTTCTTTGGTAGACTAGAGTAATCTGTGCAAGACATCTGAGTCACTCACTACATTTACCCACCACCAACCTAGGCCCACCGTGGGAGAAGACACACCACAGGGACGAATTCTGAATAATAGTATCTAATGACTCAAGTTGCAGTTACAGGAACACCTACATAGGGTTCAAAAATTCTTAGCAATGAAATGCTTTTTAAATTTTTTTCACTTCCTCTTTATTCTCAGCATGCGTCAAGATACAGGTAATATAAATACCAAAAAAAAAGAGATTAAATATAGATTGCTAAATTTACAAAGGGTAAAATTAGAACTGTGTTTAAACCCCAAATTCTTTTGTCTCATAATGTATTCCCAGGAAAAATGCTAAAATAGTTTTTAATAATCATTATGATTGTTGATTTAGGAGGGGAAATTTTTTATTTTCAAAATAAAGTGAAGTGTTTAAAGTCAAAGTACTTATAAATTTGTAAATCTGCCATTTGAATGTAGGTATAAAATGTAAAATAATCAGCTATTGCATTGCCTCTTTAAAATCTTAACTTATTCGGCAAGACGTACTTTTACCAAGAATTTTTTCCACTTACTTTCTTCCCCCACTTTTCTAGAGGAACCATCACTTTCCAGGAGAAAACTGCACCAGTGGGGAAGCATGAAACAAGTATGGTAAGACAAAGTTAATTCTTTATTGGTAGGGGTGAGAGGAGGTAAAAGATATCATGTGTATTAAACAGAATGGGAACCCAGGGGTCACAGACAGACACAAGGTCTGATTAATTCACTGCTTACAGTTGAGCAATGAAAGATGCATAATGCTACTAAACTGAAAAATAACCAAACCCTAGTTACCAATTTCCATTTTCAGGGTAAAATTTTTTCTAAATATTCTTGCAACTAATAAAAACAATTACTCTTAGGGGGTAAGGGAGGTAGAGTGGATAGGGATGGGGATGAGAGTGAGCTGTGTCACACATATCGTTTTATAGCATTTTTTCAATATTTATTCATTTGTTTATTTATTTATTTATTTGGTTGTGCCAGGTCTTAGTTGTGGCTCGCCGGCTCCTTAGTTGTGGCATGTGAACTCTTAGTTGCAGTATGCATATGGGATCTAGTTCCCTGACCAGGGATTGAACCAGGGCCTCCTGCATTGGGAGCACAGAGTCTTAACCACTGCGCCACCAGGGAAGTCCCTTTATAGCATTTTGATATTTGAATCAGGTAAATGTAAAACAAAAGCAAAATGAAGTTAAAAAATAAGCATTTCTTGCTCATTCTGATGTCATTATGTACTTAAGCTTCTTTTAGCTGAACTAATTTTAATTTCCTTTCATTCTGATAGTTTTACAGCATCCTAACAGTCTGGTTCCTTCCAGATCAGCATAAAACTGAGAGAGCTATTAGACTGTACACAGTGGGGACCAGGTTTATATTTCCCTTGTATATGCCCCCAAATGCGTAATCTTCCTCCTGAAAAACTCAACTGACCACGGTTTTGGTTTTGGTTTTGGTTTTGATTTTGGTTTTGGTTTTGGTTTTTAAAGAAGCAGCTCTCAGCACATGCACAAAATAAAGCTCAGTCACACTTAGTTACTAATTGATGGATGACTTTTCCCCTCCAAAAATAGAGAAACATTAAGGTTGCAAGGCCTGCTTTTCTTTTTTACTATTTCTCATCTGCTAGAAGCAAAGGGAAGAGAATAAGGAAAGAGATTAGATTAGAGGAACATGAGATCATGGACAACAACGGCTGATTCACAGCTTAGATAGCAGAACATGCAGTGAGCCAGGTACTGAAGTTAGGAAAAACTTTAGGTACACCTGACTTTTTTCCTTTTGATTTTTAATGCTAGGATTATTGTGAAGGACAGGTGCCCCATCTAGACTCTCTAGCCTACCCATTTTCATTATGGCTTAAAACCTCAATGATGCATCTCCAAAAGTCAAATTCCAGAGCCTGCAAAGGAAACTGGTAGGAGAAGCAAATACAGAGATAGCAACAGCTGGAAGTTTCCTTTCCTAAGAGCAAGGTCCACTGGTAACTTAGGGGTCACCCAGCTACCTGGGGAAATCTGCCCCTCAAGTGAAGTCAGTGGGAACGACCAGACCAAAACAGTTCCCAGGAGACTGCTCAAAGAGAGGAAAGCACCCACCAAATATAGAAAGCCTGACATCCCATAGTAATGTCTTTCCTTTTGCTTCCCCCAAAGAAACAGCTCCACATGAGCCAAACAGTCTGCCCAGCACAGCCCCAGAGTCCCGTATTAAGTCAAATTCTGACGCATATTCAAGCACAGTGTTACACACCGGCACGCGGAATGAGGCACGGCACACAGCACAAGAAAACCTCACAGACATGCTTTTTCTCTTTTTAAGCAAAAAAGAAACTAGAGGGCAAGAGAAAGCTTACCTTCTAAACGTGAGAAAAAGAATAAAACAAACAAGAGAACAAAAAAAAAGATGCATAAAGAAGTCATAACAGGGAAGTGAAAGTTATCAAATATGCAAAAGCAAAATTAAGTAAAATATCAAAGACGTTACATGATTTTACTATATGGATTTAAAATACAGTCTTAGAACTTGTTCAAGAACTTCATGCCTCTGAAAACAAATCCATAGTTAAGATAATCTGACTAATTTCTCCTCCACTCTTAGTTTAACTTTCTGGTCAACAAAGAGAGACTGTTGATTTTAGCCCCAGCTTCGACCTTACCTTATAGGTGTCCTGGAGGACAAACAGAGCCCTACTGGGCACCCAGTGGAAATCATACTACAATATCCCCTCTGTAGTCTGCCACCAGCCTGCTGGGTGGCCCTGGAGATAGCATTTGAGTCCACACAGTGGGGGAAGCTGGATCCTGGAGACAATGTGTTCCCCCCACTGCCTGCATCTTGGGCTCCTACAAGGGAAGTGTAAACCCAAGTGTCTCTGTTCCCAATCACTAGACAAGCAGCAGACCAGAGCAGCAGCACCTCAAACCACCGCTGCTGGGCTCTAGGCAGAATCCACCAACCCTTCTGGAATTCAAGAGGAAATTCTAGACCAAGGGTAAAGGGACACCTCAAACTAACTGACAAACGTGAAAACTAATATTTCAGTTAAGCTCTCTTTAGGGAAAACAGAATGATGAAGGGACACACCTAGAAATGTCAAGAGTTTCCTTTGTAGATTTCTCTGGGTCAAAAATTGGTTATGAAAAGTTTTCCATAAAATTCAGTCATAGGCATATTCTGTATCTTACTTAGTCACCTAGCAACAACCACCCACATGAAAGGCAGGGCTCCCACCCAGGGGAGTGTACACCACACCAGAATTCCTCCACCAGCCCAATCCATGAGACTCCAGCTTGAAGGAAAAGCTACATCCTAGCTTTCAACCAACATTCACCCTGCATACCTATTTGTTTGTTCTACCTCAGAGCAAAGGAAAAGTGCAAAAGCAGGAAGTAACCCATAACCCTTTATTTTACAAAAGTAAAGAAGAAAATACTTTCATAATATCTAAGTAGTCTTATGCTACACACAATTACAAGAAAAAATGTGAGACAATCACATCCCCAGGAAGGGAAAATTGGGGATTTTGCTTATTTCTCCCCCAATAACACTTACCTTGCTGGCCCAGGCATCTTCGTCCCAAGAAGTGAGTTGTAATACACGAATGATCTCATTAATTTCAGCGCTCATCTTTTCTACAGTAAAATTACGATTTTTCAAAGCTTCTTCAATTCCTTGGTTTTTTGAGTTTTTAGTTGTTACAAAAATCTTCATAGCTGTAAAAATAAACAAAAGATCAGAAACTAAGCCTGGAATTTAATCTTGCTGTATTACAATATTCACACAAGATGTTCCACACTGTGAACATGTTTTGGGCTTCTAAGGTCTTAAAAAAGAATATGAAAACAAACACTGCAAGTCTGCCATTAAAGTTCCAGTATCAGCAACCTTCACAGTTAAGAAAGCTCAAGGTACAAAACTTCACCACATCATGATCAGAAAACTAATTTAACATGCATATACTGAAGATCCACAGTCACAAAATATCCACTATCCTTCTAAATCAATTATCATCCCAGCCCTAACACTGGCCCCATCCAACAAACCTAATGTGACGAGATAAAAACAGTCAGTAAAACTGTAACCAAAGAATGCCGCTTGACCCAATCCTAGTGGAAGATCCCAAAGTGTTCAGTTTATCTTCCATGATTTATCTTAACATATAGCAGGGACTATCTAAACCCTAAAAGTGAAGAAGAAAATAATAACGAAACACTAGAGGAGAGAATATCTTCTTATAAACTAACTAAAATTATAAAAACAAAGATTAATCAATGCTTTATTGAGTTACCCAGATTAGAAAGAAAGATTCTTCCCAACAACCTTTCTGCCATATGGAACAGTTGGTCTCAAAAACATATTTTTGAGAAGATTATAAGGCGCTATTTACAAATTTTTGTTTTCTAGTTCATGTAAGGGCTTTCTGAACTCTTACACTCACATCCCCTATTTTAGCTACTACTTGAAATTACAAAGCAGGAAGGCAGTAGCTGGCGATTACAGTAACATGCCTTATAAAATTCTGAAGATAAAGCTGCCCTCTGAGACTTAAACCAACTAAACCACAACTTGACAAGGATAACTTACATAAACCATGAGATGTCTGGTACATACTAGACACTCAATAAGTGCAACTCCCTTTTGCTAGTTGAGAGAGCAGCCACCATGTTTGCATTTCTGGGCTCTGCCCAATGGGAACGTGGTCCTAGTTGGTGTACACCACCTGCTCTTCAACGTACAGAAGAGTTAAATATCTTCTAGGAAAGGGCTGTGGGTTCACTTCCTTACTATACAGTGCTCTATAATATCCATTCCAGCTCCTAATTGTTTTTTCTGAGTACAAATAAAGGTGTCAAAATCCATACATCCAAAACTAGAGTTTCTAGAGGAGAAAAGGGCCTGTTAGAACTTCAAGAGAACAGTATGAGGCAACAGGAGAGCAATTTCAAACAAAGAGCAAGAGAAGGAGAGCATTAGAGAAGATAAATACTGGTTCTTAGCTAATCAGCTGCATTTTTACTCAGGCTGAAAGACATGCAACTAAACAGCAAAAGAAAATAAACACCAGAGTTTAGAACATGTTAACATGTTTTTTTTCTGTAAGATAAAGTACAGACAGAAAATACCTGAAATGAGAACTGGCAGCAACTCTTTCACGGTGTTCATTGAGTTCACCAACATCACTCGGTGCTCCTGGTGAGTCAGTTCCTGCTGCCTCTCATCAATCATCTTGGCCATCTTAGTCATTCCTAGGGCACAGGGAATAAATTGTGCAGAGTGAGCCGTGAAACAATCCAGAGTCTGGCTTTCTGAGCCTAAATCCATTATGAATTACTGTGAAAGTCCAAACTGACTGTCCACTTATTTAAACAACAGATACTATCACTGAACTCTAGCATTCATGACATAGAATTTTTCAGGACAGTTCTAAATTAATGCAACTTTATTCTTCTCATTAAAAGCAATTTATTAAATATAAATCCTAAATGTGACATAATTTTCACACATTTGACATAAATACATTAACAAATATTTTTTAAATGTTGCAATTAGTAAATATACATTTGAAAAAAAATTCACAAGTGGGGGGAAAAATACTTTGCCTGGCCACCATACCAGCTTTCATGCCATGTACCTGGCCACTGAACCTATGTGTATAAGAATCTCATGTGAGCCTAGTACAGGCACACCTCAAAGATACTGCGGATTCAGTTCCAGACCACTGCAATGAAGTGAGTATCATAATAAAACGAGTCACAGGCATGTTCTGGTTTCCCAGTGCATATAAAAGTTATGTCTACACTATACTGTAGTCTATTAAGTATGCAATAGCACTATGTCTAAAAAAACAATGTACATACCTTAATTTAAAAATACTTTATGCTAAAAAATGCCAACTATCATCTAAGCCTTCAATAAATCATAATCTTTTCAGTAGTAACATCAAAGATCAGTGATCACAGATCACCATAACAATATAATAATGAAAAAAATTTGAAATATTGTGAGAATTACCAAAATGTGGCACAGAGACATGAAGTGAACAAATGCTATTGGAAAAATGGCACCAATAAACTTGCTTGAGACAGGGTTGCCACAAACCTTCAATTTGTAAGAACGCAGTTATGTGTGAAGCACAAGAAAGTGAAGCAAGGTGTGCCTGGGCTAAGAAACTAGCGGCTGAAAAAAATCTTAAGAATTACAATAATGTGTATTGTTTTCATCTTTAAATTTTTCTGTACTTTCCAACTTATCCAAAGTAAGGATGTATCACTTTTATAATTAGAAACAAATAAAAATAATTATGGGGGCTTCCCTGGTGGCACAGTGGTTAAGAATCGGCCTGCCAATGCAGAGGACACGGGCTCGATCCCTGGTCTGGGAAGATCCCACATGCCACGAGCAACAAAGCCCGTGTGCCACAACTACTGAGACTGCGCTCTGGAGCTCGTGTGCCACAACTACTGAAGCCCGCGCGCCTGGAGCCCGTGCTCTGCAACAAGAGAAACCACTGCAGTGAGAAGCCTGCCCACCGCAACGAAGAGTAGCCCCGCTCGCCGCAACTAAGAGCTCACGCACAGCAATGCAGCCAAAAATAAATAAATACAATAAATTTTAAAAATAATAATAATAATAATTATGGTGATGACAGCATATGAAAGCATCTGGTGTTTTGGAGTTAGCATGCTAGCACTTTTTGCTACTTTGGTTATTATTCAAGGGTACTATGTGATTCTCTAACACTTTGGTTTTCCAACTGCTCTTAGAACTTCTTAAGCAGGTTCACAGATCGTCAAGGGGCACCCAAAGGGAGATGGAAAGGGTGGGGCTGCCTCTGCTTCATCCAGAGTAGCTCCATTTCTGTATTTTATATGTTGGGATTCTGCAAAGATTTATTTTTTCATTATTTCATTAGATTTTTTTATTGAAGTATAGCTCATTTACAATATTAGTTTCAGGTATACAGCATAGTGATTCAGTATTTTACAGATTATACTCCATTAAAAGTTATTACAAGGTAATGGCTGTAATTCCCTGCTATACAATATATCCTTGTTGCTTGTCTATTTTATTTTTTAATTTGAGTATAGTTGCTTTACACTGCTGTGTCAGTTTCTGCATATATCCCCTCTTTTTTGGATTTTCTTCCCATTTAGGTCACCAGAGAGCACCGAGTTCCCTGTGCCATACAGTAGGTTCTCATTAGTTATCTACTTTATACATAGTAGTATATATATGTCAGTCCCAATCTCCCAATTCATCTGCACAAGATTTCATTTGAAGAAATAAAATTTCTTCACAGTGCTAGGAGAAAGTTTAAAGGGTACTGCTCTAAAGCCATTTCCCAGCGATTTTCGATGACAGCTCAGAGAAATTCTAAACTGCCTTAAGTTTACAGGATGACTGCACTGAAACCTCAAGGAAATACATTTTATGTAAGACAAAAGAATTTTATAAGATAATATGTGATTCTTAATACTAACAAATCAAACATCTGATATGTCTTGTCATTGGTCTAATTCATACTTTAAGGAGCCTCAAGTTCATGTTATATGTCTATAACACCAAAAGCTGGTATCTGTTCATGTATTTTGAATACTGAATTCTCAGATTTAGCCACAGAAGTTCTTCTCTCCTTCTAGGTCTGATTATATTATGCAGCCTTGGGCAACGGCATGAATCCATAATAGTAGGCAGGCTAATGAGCAAGCTAAGAGGTCACAGAGAGCTACAGGCCAGCTGGCAGACAGTGAAGGAATGCTGTATAATGTGGAATGAAGAGGTCAGGATTCAGGGTGGCCTTGAGCACTGCAGTAATAGGAAATTATTTCCTACATTCTCCAGCAACATTTGCAATATCTAGTTTAGTTCATTAGACAGGGCCAGGATCTGTAGAAAGCAGTTTCAGCTTTCAGAGACAATGATATCTCTTCAGTAGAAGCACAGAGTCAGCTCCATCAACAGAGCAGAGACAACTAAAAGTTCAATGCATCATTACCTATCTTCCACAAAAAAAGTAGGGAGGAGTACCCCTTTCCTCTTGATCAAACATGGACAATCCATAAAAAATTCTGTTATAAAAGTAGGATATGACTAACCTGGTCCAAGATTCTTTGTGTAAGTGACCAAATCTTCCATAGTTTCCACCACCTCTGCCACTGTAAGATATTCCAAAATTCCTTTGCAAACTCTAATAATTTTACGAACCTGAAAATATATTTCATAGTATTCAGTCAATTGAGTAAACGATAAGTAAAAAACACAGTCATTCAGATGTGTAGCTAGTCAACATTTTGTCATCCTAAACAATCCTCAATCCTCCATTATTATCTTTTAAGGCTGGGCTTTTTGTCTGGAAGAGGTCTGCATGGGCCTCAGGTTATCTACCTCAGCCTCGTCGAAGGTGAGGAGCAGGTCTGATGTGCCAGAGAGGATGCCCCTTGATCCATCAATTAGATAATCTCGAGCAGGCACTGAGTAAGGGTCTGACTGAAGCATCTGGGCTGCCTGGACAAGCTTGGTGCAAGCATTCTCCACCCTGTGGGGAGGAACATGGAGTTAACTCACTGGCAGAACCAAGCAGAAGAATATCACATGCAAATGCAAAGAATGTAAATGGACATAAATTCACATTTTTTTCCTATATGGAAAATAGCCAAGACCATTATAATAGAACCTAAGTTTCCAGCTTTTAAAATTTACATTAAGGGCAGTACATTCTTTCATTCACTGCACTAAGCCCTTGTTCTTCATTATTTCCTGGCAACAAAAAATAATGAGAAAAAGTTTTGGACCTTTTACTTTAAGTTGCTATATCTCTGTAACTCCTTTGTTTCCTTCCTATTCACCCTACATACATATGCCATTAAAAGACACTTACACAAAGAACTGATATCCCTGACAACAGTTTCAGATTCAACATCGGAAATAAAATACCAAAGCACTGTGTTAAGGGAAATTTAATAATCAGACAAACCAAAGAAATAGGAGGAAACACAAAGCAAAAGTATGAGGTAATGCATAAATTTTTCTTTCATCTAGCCAAATGGATTCGTTTGACAAACTGGACAGTTTGAAAACAACCCTATAAAAACTATGCTGTTAATTAAAATGTCACTAGCATTAATAACTGAATCAGTTAGTAATAGTTTAATATAATATACTTTAATAACACAGATGACCCGATCAGCCAAAGGTGTCTTTTTTTCGGGGGGGGGGCGGGGGGGCGGGTCATTTAAAAAAGGAACCCGAAATGCATAAAGCAAGTATTCTCCTTGACCCTCTTGTACTACTAAAATGTATTCATTCATTCAATTATTCTTCTGTACAGAGTTGAAAAGGACCTAACAGATCATTTCCTCACATTCAGTAAATCCATTATGTTATCACTGAGTAACTTACATGCAACAAATTACTTTAAGTTAAAATATTTAGCCAAAATTACACATTCTTATTTGGAAATACAGAAAATGTCCCATGCAAATAAAAGCCCACATCACAGAGAGTTATATCAAATGAAATAATATAAAAACTCAACAAGTATAACATAGTCTTGTTAAAAAATAGAATTAAACCAACATATTAATTTCAACTACATAAAAAGCATTGGGCTATGGACACTATAGGTATGTATATAAAGATGCAAAAAACACTATTCTAACTCTCAAAAAGCATACTTTGGTAATTCACAAACTTCAGAGCCATAAGGCAGCACATAATAAATATCAGCAAAGAGCAAGACCTCACTGGCGTGGCTTTTGATCAGTCTTAGATGACTGGTTATTTTCTGTTCCTTTTAAATTTTTAAATTAAAATTAAATTTGAGGGCTTCCCTGGTGGCGCAGTGGTTGGGGGTCCGCCTGCCGATAGAAATTACATAACATATATATATATATATACCCATACATATGACAAAATCATATACACATATATAAAACCCTGAGGCATACAGTGAAAATTTTTCTTCCCTCGACTATCTCCTAGGCATTCAAATTCCATCTACTTGCAGCCAAAGTTATGTGTTTCCTCTGTATTCTTCAAAATAAAGACACTTTATGCACAAAGAAACAAAAACATAGGCTTCCACCATTTTTACACGAATAGGATCATACTATGCATACTCTCCGCATTCTGATTTTTTCACTTAATTTAACTTGGTGATGTTCTAGTAGAAGTACCCAAAGAGCCTCCTCATTGTTTTATACAGCTACATAACTAGTCCCTAATTTATTAGCATGCTGCAATGAATCACCTTGAATAAACATTTTTTTTTTGGCCGTGCTGCATAGTTTGTGGGATTTTAGTTTCCCGACCAGGGATTGAACCCGGGCCCCAGCAGTGAAAGCCCCAAGTCCTAACCACTGGACCACCAGGGAATTCCCAATAAATACCTTTTTTTTTTTTTTTTTTTTTTTTTTTTTTTTTTAAGGCAGACTCCCAACCACAGAGCCACCAGGGAAGCCCAATAAATATCATTTTTAAATGTGTATATCTGTAGGATACTATCTAGAAATGGAACTGCTGAGTCATAGGTATGGACATTAATAATTTTGACAAACGTTGCCATATTGTCATCCACAGAAGTTATCAATTTACACTCCCACCACAGTGGATGACACAGTGGGTCTGTTTCCTCACAGATTCAACAACTCAATGTATAATCAGACTTATGTATCTTTACCAATATGATAGACCAAAATTGATTTCGATATAGTTTGAGGTGAAAGTTATATAATATACAATTAGTAATTTTAAAGGGTATAATTTTCTGTGTGCTTGAAAAGAATGAGTTAGCTCTAATTTTTAGGTGAAATATTTCACATATTCCATCAGCTCAAGCTTGTTAATTGTGCTGTTCAAATCTTCTATGTCCTTGCTGATTCTTTTGGTCTGTTTTATCTATCAATTACTGAGTGATAAAATCTTGCACCATGACAACAGATTTGTCCATATCCCCTTGCAGCTGTTTTTGTTTTTTATATATTGAGGCTAACTTATTAGGTACATATAAATTTACAATTATTATATCCTTCTTGTAATCTGAACCTATTTATCATTATGTGATACCTCTTTATATCTCCAATAAAGTTTGTTGCTGATATTAATATTGTAAACCAGCTTTCTTTGACTATTTTACTTGACTGGTATATAACTTTCTAACTCTCAGTATCCTTATATTTTAGATGTGTCTTTATAACTACATATATACATATAAGTACACAGTTTTAATCCAGGTTAGCAACTTTTAACTTAATAACTTAGCTCATTTAAATTTATTATTATTGATATATTGGGGGGCGGATTGAGAGTCTTTTTCTATATTTTTCTTATTCCCTTTACTATTTTATAGGTCATATACTTTATGTTTTATTACTTTTGTGGTTCATTAAATAGTTTAGCATGCATACTTGGCATGGTAACAATCTAAAATGAGTCAATAAGGACTTCGCTGGTGGCACAGTGGTTAAGACCCTGCCTGCCAATGCAGGGCACACGGGTTTGAGCCCTGGTCCAGGAAGATTCCACATGCCGTGGAGCAACTAAGCCCATGCACCATGACTACTGAGCCTACGCTCTAGAGTTCGCGTGCCACAACTACTGAATCCCACACACCTAGAGCCTGTGCTCCACAACAAATAAATAAATAAATAAATAAAATGAGTCAATAATTGTACTTCCTCCCCAAGATCATCCTCCCCAGAATGATCTTAACATACTTAATTCCCAATCACCCCTTTCCTGACCTTTATGCTATTGTTTTCAAGTTTTGTTTCATGTTTATGTTATTGTTTTCAGGTACAAAATGCTGTATCTTTTTTTTTTTTTTTTTTTTTACCACCAGGGAAGCCCTGTATCTTTTACTTTCAACTTTTAAATCTTGTTAGGCATTACATTATTGTATAAGTCAAAGTTTGTTTATATTTACAAACAAACTGTCCAATATGTTGGCTAATCATTCCCTCTTGTATCTCAGGCATTATACCTGGAATCATCTGACTATTGTCTGAAGGACATTCTTTAGCATTTCCTCTAGTAAGAGTCTGCTGGTGACAAAATGTCTCCGTTTTGGTTTGTTTGAAAATGCCTACTTTGTCCTCATCCTTCAAAGATTACTTCAGTAGTACAGAATTCTGGTTGACAATTATTTTATCAGCACATTGAAGGTATTACCTCACTATAATTTGACAACAGAACCAGAAAGACAGGTAACAGAAGCAGAGGTTGGAGTGATGGGGGCTTTAAGGAATTCAGACAGCTTCTAGTGGCTAGAAAAGGCAAAGAAATGGATCCATTCCTAGAATCTCCAGAAGGAACACAACTCTGCTAACTCATTCTGGGCTTCAGACCTCCAGAATTGTAAGATAAAACATTTATATTGTGTTTGTTACAAGAGTAATATGACACTGGCATCCAACTGAAATTTACCAGGCATACAAAAAGGCATGAAAATACCACCCATAACAAAGAGGAAAAAACAATCATTCAAAACCAACCCAGAAATGACACAGAGGACAGAATTAGTAGACAAGAACATTAAAATAGTTCCTATAACTGTATTCTATGTGTTCAAAAGCTAAAGGAAAGACTGAGTAGATAAATGAAAGATATAAAAAATACGGAAATAGAACAACTAGAGATACAAAAATACACTGGATAGATTACTAACAGATAAGATACTGCATGAAGAAGATTATTGAAACTGAAGTGCTAGCAATGAAAATTACCTAAAATGGGAGAAAACAAAACTTAAAAGAAAATGAACAGAGCATCAGTGAGCTGTGGCACAGCTCCAAGCAGCCTAATATGTGTGCAATTGAAGTCCCCAAAGGACAGAAAAGGGGACAGAAAAAAATATTTGAAGAAATAATGGCCACAACTTTTATAAACTTAATTAAAACTTAATTAAAGCCCCAAGTCCAAAAAGCTCAATAAAACCCAAGCACAAAAAATATCAAGGGAATTACAACAAGGTACATCATAATGAAGGTACTTAAAACCAATAATGAAGAGAAAATATTAAAAGCAGCCAGAGAAAAATGAGACACTTTATATTACAGAGGAACAAAGATAAGAGTAACAACAGACTTCTCACTGGAAACAATGCAACCCAGAGAATAGTAGAGCAAAGTACTGAAGAACTTTGAGGAGACCCAAAGAAAATATTTCAAAAATTAGGGCAAAATAAAGACTTTTTCAGCTATGTAAGGGTTAAAAGAATTCATCACCCAGCAGATCTGAGCTATAAGAAAGTTTAAAGGAAGTCCTTCAGGAAGAAAGAAAAGTATACCAGATAGAAGTTTGGATTTACAGAAACAAATGAAGAGCACAAAATGGTAAATATGTGCATCAATATATAAACACATTTTTTCTTATTGTTTAAATCTTTAAAAGATAACTGACTGACTAAAAGCAAGACCTTTTTTAAAACACAAAGTTAATAAAAAGTAAATCTGATTCTGCTGACTAGTTAGACAATGAGAACTGGTTTTGCAAAGGACTGTGGCAGATGTTTTCCACAAATTAAATGAGCTAAATTTACAGAGAAACATATTTAAGATGTGTATATAACACACAACAGGGCAGAAAACACATGCTTTGCAACTAAACTTATGATTTAAAAATATTTAAATGAAAACTTTAAAATATCCAAGGTATTCAAAAATATTCAAGTGTTTCGAAAGTCTTTTAGTGATGTCAGCCACTTATTGAAGACCACTAGTTGAAGAGCACTGGCCTCATGCTTCAAGGTATTTTTTTACAGCCATTCCTTCTAGCTGAAACCTCTCTCTCTCTCTCTCTCGCTCTCTCCCTCTCTCTCTCTCTCTCTCTCTCCCCCCTCTTTTGCTTGACTAACCCCTACTCATTCTTTTAGGTACCATTTTTAAATGACTGTTCCTTCATGAAACCATCCTATAAGTACCTTTCTTACGTGCTCCCATGAGACATAAACCCTCCCAGTTTTGTTTTTGCTATCTCCCACAAGAGTGTAAGTTCAGCAAGGTCAAGGACCCTGTATACCCTATATTCACAGAGTAGAATCCCTGACACATAATAAATGCTCAATAAACATTTATTGAATGAATGAATGGATTTTCACCAAGTACAGGAGATCATGAAACCATCTGGCCATAGAAATCATTAACTTTAAAAGGTCACAAACTTAATTTTATTTCCAGGTAACATGAACCTTGATGAAATTATAGCAAACAACCATAAGCACCACAGAATGCAACTATCACACTACACCTATTTGAAAGGACACAGTTACTGCACAAGTGTTTCAAATTTGGAAAAAGCAAAAAATAAATGAAAGGAATAACCATCATGGAGAAAGGAAAGAAGAAAAAAAAAAAATGAAATGGAAAAGCTTTACAGGAATCAATTTGATTCTCCACTAATGGTTCCCTTGTGTGGTAAAATGATAGGGCCAAAACAGACACTACACCCTTTCCTTTTACCTACAATGAGACATCTGATCTGTACATTAAAATTTAATGGCATTCATAAAGCCAAACAAATCCCACCATGACTAACCAGTAGGCAGAAACAGGAAAGAGTCTGTCTTGTCTGTGGAAAATGAGATTTTATTTAAACATTCAAGCTGCCTGACTTCTTAAAGTGATCTTCTACTTTTTAATACAAATCTGAATTTTTAAAAAGCATTTTAGAGGATGACAGTAGGGATAAGGTCCATTTCCTAAATAATTATAAATCTTGACTATATACTAATAATATTGATTTAGCTACTTTAAATCAATCAGCTAGCACATTTTAAGGCTTCTCTCTGCCTCTGAGTCTTCAACCTAAATTAATAGGAAGCTCTTATGCTTTAGATCAATGGACCAATGACAGCCTCACAGGACCCACTCATAACCCTCTAATACATTCTTCACAGAATTACTACATGATATAAACCCACACAATTTAAGAGATGGAAAGGTTCCAATCTACTCAGTTCCATGTGATTTCAATTATCACTAATCAAGATGCTTTAACTTATGCTGAATTTTTTATTTAAGAAAAATAAAAGGAAAACAGATCTAGAGATTATAAAGATTTACTGCCACAAGACATTTTTAAAGGTTCTTCTAGACTGCATCCAGAAGTGAGAATCTTAAATTCCTTTAGTTTAATTTTTTCATAAATTTGTTCATTTAACATACTGAAGACCTACTACATGCTACACAAGTCCTAGAACTAGATTTGCGGGGGGTGGGGGTGGGCACACTGTGCGGCTTGCGGGATCTCTTAGTTCCCCGACCAGGGATTGAACCCAGGCCCACAGCAGTGAAAGTGCCGAGTCCTAACCACTGGACCACCAGGGAACTCCCTAGACTTTTTTTAAGTCCCTACTTTTAAGGGGTTACCACCTTGGTAGGACAAGACATACATATAAACAAATACAAATTAGTATTTAAAAGTATGCCCAGCACATGCTGAGGGGACACAAAAGTGGAAGTAGTCATTTTTACCTAAGAGATTAGGACAGTTGTGATAGAGAAGGTGAAGACAACACTGCTTCTGCCCTCAGAAGTTCAGTACTACTTATAATGATGATTCTCCTCACAGCATCTCTGAGTTGTTTTTCCAATGGAATAACATTCTCTCCGCTCCCCCCACCTCTCTCCTCTCTCCTCTCTCTCTCTCTCTCTCTCTCTCTCTCTCACACACACACACACACAAACACATGCATGCACACACACAGTCAAGAGTTCTTTCTGTGAACAATAACATGTATTTGCAATAGACCTGGTTTGACTAGGGAGGGCAGTTCACTATCACAAAGGACAGGTAACTTCCTCACCCTGAAGCCAAACAATCTCAATCGGCTTCTGTCAAAATCAGCTATCATGGGCTTCCCTAGTGGCGCAGTGGTTGAGAGTCCGCCTGCCGATGCAGGGGACACGGGTTCGTGCCCTGGTCCGGGAGGATCCCACATGCCATGGAGCGGCTGGGCCCGTGAGCCATGGCCGCTGGGCCTGCGCATCCGGAGCCTGTGCTCCGCAACGGGAGAGGCCACAACAGTGAGAGGCCCGCATACCGCAAAAAAAAAAAAATCAGTTATCATATCCCAGCTCACTGATTTAGATGAGGAAGGGAGAGAGACAGCTTTGGACAAAATAATACAGGCAGACCTTGGAGATACTGAGGGTTTGGTTCCAGCCCACAGAAATAAAGCAAATATCACAATAAAGTGAGACACACAAATGTTTTGTGTGCATATAAACACATATAAAAGTTATGTCTACACTCCACTGTAGTCTATAAATGTTATGCATATGAAAGTTATGTTTACACTCTACTGTAAATATATAAAAGTTATGTTTACACTCCACTGTAGTCTATTAAGCATGCAATAGCATTATGCCTAAGAAAAACAATGTATATACCTTAGTTTTAAAATACTTTATTGCTAAAAAATGCTAACCATCATCTGACAGTGTAGGGTTCCTACAAACCTTCAATTTGTGAAAAATGCAGTATCTGCAAAGCACAATAAAGTTAAGTGCAATGAAACAAGGTATGCCTCCTTAAAGGAGAGAGTCTGATGGGCCTATTTAGACATATACCGCTGTATAACTTTAAATCAAAAAGCTCTCTAAAACATTCAACAAGAAACTTTCACCCCACCCCCAAAAAACATGTTGGGGGGTGGGGTGGAAACTACCCCATACCAAATTCACTGTTTTAATAAAACCTGACCTTAGACAGTATAGCCATTTAGATTATAAACACTATCACAAAAAATGCATTCTGCTTACTAAAGACTGCAGTGCTATGGAGCAGAACACCTGAAAATCTGACATCATGGAAGTCAGATTACCCTGGAGCACATCCAAGGAAGCAGGTGTTTACATCTTGGGACTTGTCCTTTCAAGAGAAAGAGCTGGTCAGACCACAAGCATATCCAATCACAAAAAGCACAGACAACACTTGGTAGATAGGAAGGAAACAGGTGGGAGGAAGAAAGAACACAGTCAGCTGGTGGGTGAGGCTTTCCACCACTGTGGCCATGGCACCCAGCATGTCCATTTCCAACCAGGCTTGCCCTGGTATAATTATCTGGCAGGCAAAATCGACTGGCCGGGCTATTCCTGCTGTCTTCTTAACCCATGTTGAGACTCTCCTTCCCTTCCTAACTGGGCAGGGTCTCTGAGAGATCAAGAAAGGCCCAGATTACTTCCAAGTTTGAGAAGCCTATCATATTTAAAAATGAAGAAATGCCGAAACACGGTCATAAACATGGTGGTATATTTAAGTCGTTACATTGAATAATTTTAATTTCACGATAAACATTTTCTTTTAAGAATCCCTCTCTTCCTCTATGACTACACACATACCATTCGAAGAAAATACTGAAGTCCAGGCCCTTCATAAATATAAGGCCTGGGTGAGAGGCCAGGGGTTGGGGGTAAGGGGCAGGCCCTCAAACACTCTGCTTTCCCATATTTAGAACCTAACTGCAGATCAGTAAAAATAACTGCTGATGACTCAAAGATTCTCCCTTTGCTATGTATTCAAGCATTTAAACTGTTAACCTGAAGAACGAGCTCTAATGAAATTCCACATATTAGCAAGTGATAATGCAGTCTTTCTAGTATCCCTCAAATAGGAAATATGGCCTCTAGTTGTATACCTCTATACAACTCATTCCATCCTCGTATATTTTTGTGCATATACATATGATTTTAAAACTGATAATAATATGTGTAAAGATTTCAAAAGACTCAGGGAGATGTATGAAAATAAAGTATTCTTTTATATACTAGCCATTTGGCACTAATCTTACTTTAAAATAGCAAAAAGCAGAGTCATTCCATGGCTTCCCAGTACCAGCCAATACGCTTTGCTCCTGGCACTGCCATTTTGAGAAAGGTCAAGAAGTCTTGGCCATTAGTCATTCAGAAACCTGAGTGAAGGCTACAAGCAGTTAGTTTTTAGGAGGAAGTTAGGAACACTGAGTACAATGACAAACTTTAATCTAGTTCAAGTAGCAAGTGCCCAGCACCAACTCACCCCTGTGTATACTGTGTGGTAACACTATAACATCCTGTTCCAACCCTGTGCTCCTAGATTTAAAGATCCTACAGGCCTCATCCACAAATTATTCCTTTCCCTGACCTAACTCAGTGACAGTACCAGACACTGCATGTGTACACCCAAAACTAAAATTAAAAACCACAATGAGTCATACTGAAAACATTCAAAACCCTTTAACAGCAACACCACACTCTTTTTGCTAGAACATGTACATTGAGATAACAAAGCTAAAACACACATAAACATCAAAGGCTCACTAAATTCTTTTATTTCAGATGAGATTAGGAGGGTATGTAGCCAGTTTCAACTTCCCTTCAAACAAAACAGGATTCTGCCAGAGCCCAGAGATAACTGAAAGGGAAGCAGCATGTTGGGGATGGGAAGGTTCGAAGTGTCACTGCTGCCCAAGCTACATCCTCCTCAAGTCTTGCTGGCAGCTTAAGAGTCACAACCTTTGAATCCTTTAAAGCCTGAATGACTAGTCCTAGTCTTTCTCCCCACCTTCTTTCACCCCTTGTTCAAATCTAGCACCTGTGAAGGGAGAAGAGATTCTGATCCTGCAAGGTTCAATCAAGAACTCTGCTACCTACAGGTCTATCAGCTCCTCTGGTCCTTCCTCAAACTCATGCTGTGGTTACAGCAGAAACAGATAAACATATAAGCAAGTGCGTCTTACAGATACTAGTAGTTTTCAAATGTATGTTGATGCTGTCGTGATGAATAAAATAAGAATCTATTTTAAAACATTACAAATTCATTGTGACTTTTATTCTTATACATTCTTAATCAACTAATAATAAAGAGTCTCACCATTATTATTTGAAGTTCCTTATGCTGAAAAAAGTTGATAATCACTGTTCTACAGCAGAATGTAATGAATGAGCTAGAGGTGTAAATACCTAAACACAAAGTGAAGTGGAATAGACACACAATGAGAGAATATTTTTACTTATGAGGAAAACTGACAAAAACTAGGATGTGGTTTAAAAAAAAAAAGAACAAAATCTGGAGATAAAAGTCAACAGTAGGCTAAACAGCAGTCAACAATCATCCTAAAAAAAGATAATAAAAAAATAATTAACAGAATTTAGGATCCAAGAGAATCATAAGCTTGTAACCACTTATAATATTGCTTTGAAATATATAAAGTTAAAACTGACAATTATGAGGAAAACTGACAAATCTACAATTATTATAGATTTCAACAGACCTCAATCATAAACAGTTTATGATTTATAGCAAGACTATAAAAGTCTGATCAATAATACTTATATGTTGACCTAATTGATAAAAAGAGAACCCTATACCCAAGCAGAAGAGAATACACTTTCTTTTTAAGCACACACAGTGGTATACTTACCAACACTGACCACTTATTATGTCACAGAATAATTTCGAAGAATTGATCACATACCAACCAAGACTTCTGGGCACAAAGCAATTAAATTAGAAATATAACAATTAAAAGATATAAGCATACCTCATTTTATTGCACTTCACTCCACTGCACTTAGCAGATACTGTGTTTTTTACAAATTAGAAGGTTTGTGGCCCCTGTGTTGAGCAAGACTACAGGCATCGTTTTCCCAACATCATTTGCTCACTTCATGTCTCTGTGTCACATTTTGGTAATTCTCACAATATTTCAAAATATTTCATTGTTATGATATTTGTCATGGTGATCTGTGATGTTATTACTGTGATTGTTTCGGCATTTTTTAGCAATAAAATATTTTTAAATTAAGGTATGTACATTGTTTTTTTAGACACATGCTATTGCACACTTAACAGACTACAGTGTAGTATAAAAAACTTTTATATGCACTGGGAAACCAAAAAATTCATGTGACTTGTTTTATTGCGAATATTATGGTAATCTGGAACTAAACATACAACATCTCTGAAATATGCCTGTAGTAAAAAGAATCTTTAAATGTACTACTAAATAATGTACATGGGTAAGAGGAATTCACACCAAAATTACAAAATATTTAGGGCTGAACAACTATTAAAGTACACAGCTGTTTCTAAACTTGTAATCAGAGCAAAATTGAGAGTCCAAAATATTATATTTATTTAAAAACAAGAAATACTAAAAGATAGAAATATTGAAAATAAGATATTCAAATAATAAACTTAACAAAATAAATAATGAACCTAAGAACAGAATTTAATGAAATAGATCTTTGGGGAAAAAACTAATAAAACATAAATCTCCCATAAGAGTGGTAAGAAAAAAAAAAGGCAGAAATAGATAATACTGAACAAAAAAGGTTAGAGGAAATGCATAATTTCTTAGAAAAGTATCAGATTATCAAAGTTGACTCAAAATGAATTTAAAACCTGAATTAGATAATAAAAGGAATCTGAAAGAGTAATCAACTTTCTTCCTCTAAAGGACACCAGACCCAAGAAAGTTTTAGATGCAAGTTTTGCCCAACTTTCAAGGACAGACAACCCTTTTCTTATATAAAATGTTTCAAAGACTAGAAATCTTATTTTATGAAACTAAAATAACCTTGATAACAGAATAAGAAACAAAATAAGAAAATTATAGATCAAGACCCCTCATGAACAAAGAAGCAAAATCTTTTTAAAATATTAAAGTTGAATTTAGCATTGTATTTTCTTTTCTAAATCACTACTACATAGGGTTTA
Source organism: Neophocaena asiaeorientalis asiaeorientalis (assembly GCF_003031525.2). Classification (NCBI taxonomy): domain Eukaryota; kingdom Metazoa; phylum Chordata; class Mammalia; order Artiodactyla; family Phocoenidae; genus Neophocaena; species Neophocaena asiaeorientalis. The sequence continues at coordinate 2,393,506 of NW_020171830.1, forward strand.
TCTTAGAAATGCACAGATGGGGGAACTCGACGCTTTGACTGCCGGGGCCCGGGGTTCGATCCCTGGTCGGGGAACTAAGATCCTGCAAGCTGTGTAATGTGGCTGGAAAAAAAAAAAAAAAAAAAAGAAAGAAATGCATAGACGGTTCACCATCAGAAAAGTTGATACTTATGGAGTAGACCAGAGACCATCTTATAGACTAGGAAAGGATAAAAACTGCATGATTATCTCAACAGATACAGAAAAAGTATTAAATGAAAACAAGCAATCAGATTTTTTTTAACAAGGTCTTACTACAGGAGACAATAAATGAGAGGAAATTTTTCTATGAAAAAGCTTAAAAAGTAACTGAGTTTATTTTGAGAAAATGACTGAGAAAAAAAGATTGAGAAGCTCAAGAAGAAAGCTAATTTTCACCAAATATCTTTTTTTTTCAGGTACTTTCACATACATTATCTCACTCATTTAAGCCTCACAATAACTATTACATTATGAGAAGAGATTCTTACAAAGAAGGGTGAGAAAGAGTCTTAGCATACTGGATTGAGTACAAGCCTGGTGTCAGATAGTTTAGGGTTTGACTCTTACCTCTGCCATTTATGTACTAGGTAACTTTCAACAAGTTACTGTGAGCTTCTCTGACTCTCAGCTTCCTCATCTGCAAGACGAGGTGCATTAAAAAACACAGTATAGGGCTTCCCTGGTGGCGCAGTGGTTGAGAGTCCGCCTGCCGATGCAGGGGACACGGGTTCGTGCCCAGGTCTGGGAAGATCCCACATGCCGCGGAGCGGCTGGGCCTGTGAGCCATGGCCGCTGAGCCTGCGTGTCCGGAGCCTGTGCTCCGCAACGGGAGAGGCCACAACAGTGAAAGACCCGTGTACCGCAAAAAAAAAAAAAAAAAAAAAA
>NW_020171830.1:2394638-2432278 GCF_003031525.2 Neophocaena asiaeorientalis asiaeorientalis
AAAAAAAAAAAAAAAAAAAAAAAAAAAAGATATTCTGGCCACTTTCACCAAAAAGCGTGTTTGAAAATTCAAATTTCATCACAAATTATTCTGATTGTTCAAGATCAAAAGCAAAGAAAAAAGCTAAATGTGAGGGCTTATGATCTAAAAACATGACACTACTACTTTAAGTCAAAAGAAATCTATATTAAGTGTAAGCATGTTTAAATCCTTTTAAAATTTCTTCTTTGTACATGAATATCAGTCAAGGTAAAATTGTACAAATACAGACCATAATTGTGCTTAACTAATAAAGTTTAAGGGTTAAAACATGGCAATTTCCTAGGAAATATGATTAATGGCAATCATGTAGATTGCCACTACATACACCCTTTCACAAAGTATTTTAGGAACATTCTTTTATTTGATAGGCTTAGACATTACAATATGTTTCAAAAATAGTCCAAACTGGTGAATCAATCCAAGTTTTGATGATTTCAAGCAGACTGTTCAGAGCAGCACTGAGACAGAGTGGCGACACTTCACAGTTCTAAAATGAAACTATTTGCCTGCCAACAGACAAAGCGCTTTATGCCCTTTTTAAGGAGTTCATACCACGAGACCACCTCACAAGTGACACCTTTTGATACATTCAGATACTAAACACCCCTGGATATGGGCCAAGAACTGCCTTCCTTATCCATTTCTGCTCCATTGCAGAAATAAGAATGAAATTCCACCATATACTGCAATAGCAGTTTTTCCGAGGCTAAGAAAATAGTTTGCCACAAACATTTTTTACCTATTAAGAAATCAGCCTGAAGCAAATCCCTGCTGACAGGAAATGAATCTGGTCAGTTTGACACACAACTTACTCTCCTTCACTAGCACCTATTATTCATCCTGTATTGGCTATGACTCTTCCTGAAAAACCACCTTCATCTTGTCATTTGAGTTACTGCTCAAGAAGCGCAAAGCTTCCCTACCACCCAATTCCAAGTTCCTCTGCCTGGCTTTCAAGGGCTTCATCATCTGACCCAACTACCTAAGCTTAGTTCCTACCACCCCCACCATGACTGTTCCTCTCCTCAAAGCCCCCATGACTGACTCATGCTGCTCATTCCACCTGGAGTATTTTCCTTTCTTCCCACACCTGTCCCCACTTCCAGTACTTTCCTTTTTCCCTACATCTGTCCTCCCAAGTCCAACTTCCTAAATGAGCCTCTTTCTACTATTCCTACCTACAATGACAGCACTCCTTCTCTCCTATTATAAAGTCAGTCTGTTTTACAGCTCTTCAATTTGAAATTTCTTAAAGCACTTTCTTAAAAATCTCTCTGTAGCAGCAGTTCACCTTAGTGCCTCCATGATACACAGAAGAATAAAACTCTCAATATATGACCTACCCCTTTGGGTGTACCTGTGATTATGCACAATTTCCAGCCGCAACAGCGATATTTCCACTAATTTCTCCTGCACTAAAGAAAGCATAATAAAAAGCCAGTGAATATATTATATTTCAATAAAAGTTAAAAGGAAAACAACAAAACCTAGTGAGTGGGAATGAGAGGAATGTTATTATATATGTGATCTTGAATATGCTCAATTTACTTTTTTTAAATAAGGCATTTGCAAACTTTGGCACTTTATTACTATTAATAAATAACTTGTAATACATCTTACAAGTGATCATTCATAATAAGGACGATTAAAAACTGCTATTCTATGTAGCACTTAGCATACTAGACACATAGAAAGCAATCAATAAATATTCTATTAACCAATTAGTGTGTCTAGCCCATTAATAAATCGCACATAACTATTACAGCTGCTGCAGCTGCCTGATGATAATGATTGATGACAATGATGCAAAGTACAAACACAAAGAACAGTAGCTGAATCTCCTGCTGACAGTCTCTAAAGGAACAAATGACTTCTTATAGGGTGAGTCTAACCACTATTTTAACAGTACAGCATGACCGTGGCACTCCTGAAGTCTATAAAGATCACAGCAGTTTCTGTGGCAATCATCACGCAACCCTACACCTCTTGTGCAACACTGTGGCTATTAATGCAATCTGGTAAAATTAGTAAATTGTAAACTCTATTTGCCAGTGCAATCAGGGATCAGATAACTTTTGCTCCACCCAAGAGAAAGCCTTCCTGTGACAATGCAAATCTTGTTCTATATTAAAATGGCCCTCACTTTTACAGTAAGGAATTGCCCAAGCATTGGAGTCCCTCATCAACAGTTACAACCCAAATGTATGATCTTTAACTGATATTAAACCATTCTCCAACATTCCAACATGCCCTTAATTGCCAGTCACACAAATAGACTATGATTTGATTTTGAGAGCCCCCCCCAAATCCTGAAAATATCAAAAATTCTGAAAATGACATATCCTTCCCTGAAAAATTTCTAAATCTACATCAGATTGCTTATGTATAAATCCATCTAGAGATCAACAGTCTTCTGTTTTCTCTAGCCCTGACATTCTAACATTCTAGGAGTAGAGATTGATCCAAGAATAAATTTTTAAACTTATTTTTTAGCGTTGTCAAAGCAGACACTATTTAGAAGTCCTTGTCAAAGTAGAGACAGCAGAAGCATCAGTCTGTCATGCCCTGGAGACTTCCAAACATCAACCAAACAGCCCAAAAGAATGTACTACTCAACAGTTCCAAGGATGTCATTAATTGCTTCCATCTGTTTCCCTCTCTGTCCCTTCCCCATCCTAGTAAAGTTATTTTTTGCTTCATTTTGCATTCTAAAGAAAAGCATAAAGAGCCCTCATGTTTTAAACTGCAGAATACTTATTCGTCCCCCAAATTTGTTTGATAATAACAGCCATATTGTTTTTGTACTCCAGGCTATTTTCAGGTAACATTTCAGAGTGTGGCATATTAAGTCGTGTACTTTTTAAACACTGCTCCGTACATATTTCAGTTGGTCATAACACAATGTTTTTCCCTGACTCCTCAAGGTGACCAGGGTTCTCCCTGAATGGCATGATAAAGGTTAAAACCTCTGAATGGTTTCATATCCATTAATGATCCTTACCTAAATCAGTGGTTTCATTAAACACTGCATAATTATGACTTTCTAATTCTGTCATTTATTCCACTTTTATTGGTTAGAATTTCCCCCATCAACTGGAGCTATTAGGTTACTGTGAAATAAAGTATGCCCAAGAGAGAAAGGATAGTTACAATTTTTTTTTTCTTGTGATGAGAACTTTTAAGATCTACTCTTAGCAGGGCTTCCCTGGTGGCACAGTGGTTGACAGTCCACCTGCCAATGCAGGGGACACAGGTTCGTGCCCCGGTCCGGGAAGATCCCACATGCCTCGGAGCGGCTAGGCCCGTGAGTCATGGCCACTGACCCTGCGCGTCCGGAGCCTGTGCTCTGCAACGGGAGAGGCCACAGCAGTGAGAGGCCCGCGTACTGCAAAAAAGATCTACTCTCAGCAACTTTCAAATATATAATACAGTATTATTAACTATATTCACCATGCTGTATATTATATCTTCATGACTTATTTATAACTGCAAGTTTGTACTTTTTGACTCCCTTCCCCATCTTGCACACCCCCCCACCTCCCCACCTCTGGCAACCACCCACCTGTTCTCTGTACCTATGAATTCATTTTTTTAAATATTCTACATATAAATCATATAGTATTTGTCTTTCTCCAACTTATTTCACTTAGCATAATGCCCTCAGGGTCCATCCATGTTGTTACAAACAGCAGGATTTCCTTCTTTTCTATGGCTGAATAATATATTATATATATATATCACACCTTTATCAATTCACCCATTGATGGACACTTAGGTTGCTTCCATATCTTGACTATTGTAAATAATGCTGCAATCAACATGGGGTACAGATATTTTTTTCAAGATAAGTGATTTTATTTCCTTAAGATAAATACCCAGGGATTTCCCTCATGGTGCAGTGGTTAAGAATCCACCTGCCAATGCAGGGGACACAGGTTTGAGCCCTGGTTCAGGAGGATCCCACACGCCACGGAGCAACTAAGCCTGTGCGCCACAACCACTGAGCCTGCACTCTACAGCCCGCAAGCCACAACTATGGAGCCCAAGGGCCACAAATACTGAAGCCCCCGCACCTAGAGCCCATGCTCCGCAACAAGAGAAGCCACTGCAATAAGCCCACGCACCGCAACAAAGAGTAGCCCCCGCTTGCTACACCTAGAGAAAACCCACGCACAGCAACAAAGACCCAACACAGCCAAAAATAAAAATAAATAAAATTTTTAAATTAAAATAAATAAATACCCAGAAGTGGAACTGCTGGATCATGTGATATATCTATTTTTAATTTTTTGAGGAACCTCTGGAAAGATAGGACAAATGCCTCTTTTAAATTTCCCATTACCAGAGTAAGGGGCTGGTGTCCTAGTTACCACCAAGGGTGATCAATGAGGTTTTGTTTTGTTTTAAAGTTACCCACTTTTCTGAAAATATCATCACAACTAGGGTACTCCTTAATTTTTCTAAGTCCCCAAGGAAGCCTGTGAGAGAGCACATAGCATATTTCAAAGGTATATTTCTGGGAATAAGCAGAAATGAGTTTCCTGAAGAAATTCATTTACCAGTCAAATGATATTCATAGGCTTGAATGTGAAGGGTTAAAAGGAACTTTTTATAGGGTCATCAAGTCCAACTTCCCCGATATTTTTTTTTTAACATCTTTATTGGAGTATAATTGCTTTACAATGGTGTGTTAGTTTCTGCTTTATACCAAAGTGAATCAGCTATACATATACATACTTCCCTGATATTGAATCTCCCTACACACTATCTCCCCATGCTCTGTACCTTCCAGGGGGTGAGGGGCAAATGGGTACAAGCTAGAGCTGTGTTTTTAATGTACACTAAATGCAAGTTTAATTACACTATGTTTAACTGACAGCATAGGACTCTTAATATTACCATGCTGATGAAATGGCACATCAATAAAGTAGGCTCATACTGGTTAGAGCTGGAAGAAACCCAGGATGCCACCAAGTCCAAAGAGGGCAAGTTTAAAAAGAGACTCCCACAAAACAGTCTCTGCAAAAAACAGATGCTTCTGGTACCTTACTTCCTGACACATGAACATTTTGCAGAATTAACATAAACAGTTCTGTAGAAGCACCCACTAAAGTAAGTTAGAAATAAGAAGATACCAATATGGGTGAAATTCTCATCTGTTCAATGAAAATAATAGACCATAAGGAGGATAAAAATAAAGGAACACTTTTTGCTTTATTTTAAATTGTGATATATAACATACATACAGAAAATTGCACAAAACATATATATAATATAATGAGTGATTATAAAACAACCACTCATGTAACTGAACAGTTAAATCAAGAAATAGAACATTATTACCACTTTAGAAGCCCCTGCATGCCTCTCCCTAAGTACAGCCCTCTTCCTTCGTCCCGGAGTACCACTATGCAGACTTCTGTGTTCATTATTTCCTTATTTGTTTTTATCTTTTTACCTTATAAATAGGCATCCCTAAACAACAGTTTGTTTTTGAACTTTAAATAAATGGAACCTACCTACATATCTATATCTCTATCATTCACTTCCCTTAATTATTTTTCAGATTCATTCATTCTTTTTTTAATTCATAAAATTAACCATTTTAAAATGAAATATTCTCATTCCTTTTTATTACTGATTAATATTCCAATTGATTGACTATAGCATGATCATTTTTATCCATTCTACTGTAGATAGACCAGTGGTATCATCATGAACAATGTTGATATCAGTATTTTTGTATATGGATCCTAGTGTACATGGGCATAAGTTTCTTTAGGGAACATACTGGGAGGCAGAGAAATTGCCTATTTTCCACTTTACTAATGCCCAACTGTTTCCCAACGTGGCTGCACCAATTTACATTCCCAGCAGCAGTGTCCCAATTGCTCCACATCCACACCAACAACTGATATTATCAGACTTCTTAATTTAGGAGCTTATAATAGAACAATTTGCAGTTCTCTGATGACTACTGAGATAGAGCACCTTCTCACAGGTTTGCTGGCCATTTGGATTTCCTCTCTTTTGAAGTGCCTATTCAAATTCTTTGCCCTTGTTTTTTAAAACTGAATAGACTTATCTCTTTCTCTTATTGATTTGTAGAGGTTCTACTTTTTTTTTTTGTCTTCTGCATCAGGCTTTACTTTTACTTAGGACGTGACTGCCATAAAAAACAAAGTCATTAATCAAAGACAACATAATCAAGAACCTGAGAAGCTTTAACTAATCAAAAGTTAGTATCTCTGCTTACTTTACATAGGATAGGCCAAAATGTCCAGCAATTATTTGTAGGAGTATTAAGTGATATGTAAATATAACTTAAATTTAAAACGCTACTGAAATATGTGACAAAACACATTTTTTTTTTAAGTTTGTATCCACTGTTATCTCCAAGCAAAGGTATTTAGTACACAATCCAGACTCATGCATGCTAAGGTCAGAATGTTTCTGAATCCTTTCCATTCTGAAAAACAAAATTCAGAAGTCATAGTTTGATTAAAAATTATGTCAAAAATGCCTAACACCAATGAATAAAATCAACAGTAGGAAATTTGACTGCTGAAAAATGAAAAATTAAAATTTCAACTGTAAACAGAGCTTTATATTTAAAAAAAAAAAAAATTGCTCCTACAGTCAGTATTTTTCCTTTCCTAACAAGAGGATTATTCTGCTTAGCAATAGAAGAATGTTTTAATTACTTACTTAATAAATGCTGGTGGCATATCTCTCTTCAAAATCTGATCCTCAGTGGTTTGAACAGTCTCTTTTCCAACCTACAGGGAAAAACGATTCACAAGTCAAATTTAAATTCTCAGACTTTTGAAACTATTATTTAAACATATTTGAAACATACATTACACATTATCATTGAAAATGATAGATTTGAAGAAAATTTCTGGATTTTTTGAAATTATCAAGATTGCTCCCACATATGCTTCCATAATACACTTGGATAACAATATAGAGTGCAAACATAATGTATTAACCCTGTTCCAGAGTAACTAATTTGAAGGCATCATTGAGCACAGTGAGAAAAAAAAAATTCATCATTGAGAATATATATGTTTGTGTGTATTTCTGTTTAATCACAAACTGCTACATCTCTGAAAGAGTACATGAAGTACATGAATCCAGTTAGGTAAGCTAAAATGTCTATTCAGAAAAAAATTGACATTACTGGAACTGGAAAAATATGTGAAACAATAACTCTGAAACTAGAAACCAAACATATGAAAGTACACAACTTAACTAGTAATCAACATGTTTTCCCTAATCATAGAGCACCTTAAAAAGAAATAATATATAATGCTAAATGTTGCAATGGAATAGTTTTACACCCTGCTGGTAGCAATGTAAACTGGTATATTCTCTTTGGAAAATCATTTGCTAGTATGTGTTAACAGACAAAAACATCCTATCTAGGAATTCCACTTATGAGAATACACCCTATAAGCAATAATACCAAGTGTGGTAATCACAATATTTACAAAAATATTCACTATCATGTTAGTTAAAAAAGCAAAAACATTTTCAAAATAACTTACCAACAATGAGAAACAATTAAGTAAATTAAGATATATCTTTAGACTTAGTACTACAGGGCCATTAAAACAATGGTTGTAAAGACTCAGCACTATGGGAAAATGTTTATGACATTATACTTCGTTTAAAAGGAGGAATAAAAAATAATAAATACACTATGATTACAACAAACCCAAAACTCATTATGTACAAGGCAAAATACTGAAAGAATATAAAACAAAATGTATTTATTAATGCTTACAAAATTTTGAGTGAATTTGTATCTGTATTTCCTGTTTTCTAATTTTCTGAAATGTGTATAAATAATTTTTATAATTTAAAATGTAACATTAAAATGTTACTCTTGGTTACTTAAGTGTAGTTATTTCCTACCTAAAAATTTTATTAATTATCTATCATTTTATATAAATCTTCCCCAAAAGTAATGGCAAAAAATTTTAAAAACATATCAAAATACTGCCACACTAACCGGATTGTGTGCATGTGCACATGTATTTATTATACCACAAATGGTATACATCCTCACTTTCTTTAAAATCATTCCTATGTAGGGCTTGGATGTCAATTTTTCTTTAACTATATCATGTATTACAAAGCACTCTAAAAGAAGCAAACCTTAATATAAGGAATAGTGAAATTCACCCTTTTATCAATATAAAGCTATTTAGGAATATTAAATCATAAATATAAACCACATTTTAATGCAGAAATCTGTGAAATTTTTAAAACCCAGAATGGAAAGTATCGCAATCCTATTATTTAACCGTTTAACTTTTATTGAGTTTAAAGAAGAAAAACGAGTTTAAAAAATTCCTAAATGCACAGTAAAGCAGCTAAAGCAAATAACACAACAAACTATTCTCAGGGAATACCAGTCAGGCATGAGTTAATAAATACAAGTTTTTTCTCTAAAGTTAATAGCTCAGAAAAAAGCAAGACACATATACCACTGTGTAATAGCCAGTGCTTTTGTAGACAATGGACTGTCTGTATCATAATAAAACCCTTTCAAATCAGCAGCTGGTTCTCTAGAGTTTCTCAGATCAAAACATGACAGAATATTTCCAGATGTATTGTTCACCATAGTTTCTAACAAAAATCAGCCATTCAAAAAGCTGTGGGCCATGACTTCATGAAGGAAAAGATGAAGTGCAGCAACAGTCACTCGTTCATACTAAGCATAAAGGGTCTACAAAGATATTCACACTTAGAGCAACGGCAATTCCTTTTATTTTACACACCACATGTACATATATAGAGAGAGCCAAAGAGAGACAGGGGTAGAGAGAAAGAGAGAGAGAGTGTGCAAGCCAGGCGAGTGGGGAAGAGTTCCCTTTATATCTCCTTTAGAAAGTATTCAGTTATTCAGTGTTATTAAACATTTATTGAATGCAACTACATGTGCCAGTCACTGTTCCAGGTACTTTAGACAGAACGGGAGTAAAAATAAGTTTCCTTCCCTCATGGAAGTTATATTCCAGTGGGAGTAGACAGAGAGAGAGCACACAAGTAAATAAATAAACAAAATCATTCCAGGTAATAGTAAAGATGATGCTATAAAGAGTATGGGGTAGGAGTAGAGGGGGGCCTACTTTAAAAAGTGTGGACAGGGCTTCCCTAGTGGTGCAATGGTTAAGAATCCACTTGTCAGTGCAGGGGACACGGGTTTGAGCCCTGGTCCGGGAAGATCCTACATGCCGTGGAGCAACTAAGCCCGTGAGCCACAACTACTGAGCCTGCGCTCTAGAGCCCATGAGCCACAACTACTGAGCCCATGTGCCACAACTACTGAAGCCCGTACGCCTAGAGCCCATGCTCCGCAACAAGAGAAGCCACCACAATGAGAAGCCCACCCACTGCAACAAAGAATAGCCCCCGCTCACCACAACTAGGAAAAGCCTGTTGCACAGCAACGAAGACGCAATGTAGCCAAAGATAAAAATAAATAATTTTTTTAAAAACTCAATAAACAAACAATCCAATTAAAAAAAAAAAAAACAGTGGACAAAGAAGTAACATTGGAGCTGAGATTCTGAAGCTGAAAAGGAACTACTCATGCAAGAGCTGGGAAAGAACAATCAAGAGGGAGAAGCAAGAAAAAGGCCCAAGGGCAGGAAAGTTTGGGTGTACTAAAAGAGCCTTAAGGAGGTCAGAGTGGCTGAAGCTCAGTGAGGGGGGTAGGTGTGGTGATGAGGTTGGGTAAGAAGGCAATGGTCATATCACAAAAGAGCCTTTTAGGCCAAGTTAAGGTGTTTGGAATCTTTCCTAAGTACAACAGGAAGCAGGAGTGCTAAACAAGAGACTGACATGAATTTTTTTTTTTTAAAGGTCATTTTGCCTGTTATAAGGAGAAGTGATCTTAGCAAGCAAGGAGAAGCAGAGTGACCAGTTAGGAAGCTACTGTAGTTGTCCAGGGGAATGATGGTAGTGACTTAAAATAAGACGCAAAAGTGGACATGGAGAATTAGTTCTTTTGGAGGAAGAGCTAATGGGACTTGCTCTTGAAATGGGTGAAGTAGGGGTTGGGGAGTGGACTGACAGAAAGAAAAATTTAAAATAACACGTAGGTCAATTAAGTAAAATGTCTTCAAAAGCAGCAATGCTAAAAGGCTGATGTATAGCAAAGATTTAACATGAAAGGATAAAACAATCATGAGTAAACCAGGCAAAACCACTGAAACAGTTTTTCAATAGCAACTATTCTGACCCCAGTAGAGGTAATTACTAACGAATGAATTCTATTTAACTATTTTAGGTCTCTTTTGTAAAGGTAGGGGGTTGGTGAGGAAACAGAAATAGAAAATAAAAACATACTCAAGGGCTACTTTTTTTTTTTTTTTTTTTTTGCGATACGCGGGCCTCTCACTGTTGTGGCCTCTCCCGTTGCAGAGCACAGGCTCCAGATGCGCAGGCTCAGCGGCCATGGCTCATGGGCCCAGCCGCTCCGCGGCATGTGGGATCTTCCCGGACCGGGGCACGAACCCATGTTCCCTGCATCGGCAGGCGGACTCTCAACCACTGCGCCACCAGGGAAGCCCAAGGGCTACTTATTTTAAAACTATTTTTAAGTATTTAAGTGATGTGAACTAAATCTGATTTATTATTCTAAGCTGCATTCATAACTGCAGTGATAGTATCCACAGTCGCTTTGATCTTCAATATACTCAGCCTGTAATTAGGTTACACACAATGAATGGTCCTGTTTTTAAGGCATAACACATAAAACGTGACTATGTAGAATGAATGCCATTTTTACTTGGAGAATCGATTTTTGGCAATGCTGTCCAACAGAACTTTCTGTTATGATGGAAATGTTCTATTTAATTTGTACTATCCAATACAGTAGCCATTAGCCACTTGTGGCTACTAAGCACTTGAAATATGGCTAGTGCAACTGAAGAACTGAATTATTACTTTTATTTAATTTTAATTAATTTTAATCTTTTTTATTAACACTATTTTTTAAACATCCATTTTAGGTTTACAGCAAAATTGAGAAGATACAGAGATTTCCCATATACTCCCTGACCCCATACCAATAGCCTCCCCCATTATCAATGCCCCCCACCAGAGTGGTACATTTGTTACAACTGATGAACCTACCATTGACACATCATAATCACTCCCAAATTCATAGTTTACATTACATTCCACTCTTGGTGTTGCACATTCTATGGGTTTGGACACATGTATAATGACAGGTATCCATGATCATGGTATGACACAGGGTTTTGCCCTAAAAATCCTGTGCTCTGCCTATTCATCCCTCCACCCCAAACCTCTGAAAACCACTGATCTTTTTACTGTCTCCATAGTTTTGCCTTTTCCTGAACCTCATATAGTTAGAATCATACAATATATAGCCTTTTCAGGTTGTCTTCTTTCATTTAATTTGAATTTAAATTCCACACGTGCTACAATACTGGACAGCTCAGGTCTATGGGACTTGCACTGTGTCCTAAAACTGGTCTTCCTGCCTCCAAACTTCCTTCTTCTAATTCACTCTTCACATGGCTGCTAGATTAACCTTGATTTTTACCTTTGCTACGTGGTGTCTTCAGAGAAGAAGGGAGCTGGGCCTAGAGAGACAGCAGTTGCCACATGGAGGAGAGAGGGATCAGACAGCCCAAGCACAAAGAAGAGCACAGTCCAAGCCTCAAATGTGTTTGAGCACACGGTTGACTAGACAAGAAAAACAGGCTGGTGTGCCTTCAGCAAAGGAAATGAGGCTAGAAAGGAAAGCTGGAGTCAGCCTGGGAAGGGCTCTGTGTGCTAAGGGAAGGCAGAGAGGATTATGTAACTTAACCTGCCCATTTATTCAAAGGCTGTCATCCTTTGTTCTAGATCTAGATCTTTTCAATTCAGTGTTCTATCGCTGTATCAAGTATCAAGTCAAGAACTTCCAAAGAAGCCAGTTTCTAAGGATATGCAGGACCAGAAAGGCATCTTCTAGCTGGCAAAACCTACTGAGGAGAGCTGGACCAGGAGATGACAGGAAATGCGCTTTCCTTCGCTCTCCCCACACTATCAAAACAAAAAGTTTCTACAGCAGCCATCTTTTCCAAATAAAAAGAGTAGAGCAATTCAGAAAGGAATTCACAAAATGCTCTTTGTTAACTAGCAGGAATCTTCACGGCTTGTGGAAAAACATTATTCTTGGAGGTCAACCTTAGTATGGGGAAGCATATGATTTCCTAGTACAGGCCACAACTTTGCAAACAAGCGGGAAGTGATCAACTTGACAAATACTTCTTGAACCTGTGCAGCACCAGGTCATCAAAATTCTTGGCTAGTTAAGCCAAATGTTTTTGCTACATACATGTTAAGAGCACATGTATGGGAATTTGGTGACTTGATTTCTAGTTCCAGCTTAGCTAATAAACAGCTATGTAACCTCAAATAAATCATTTGATTACTCATTTATTTCTTCTATACTACATGATCTCATTGCAGGTCTTCTTACTCGTCTACTGTGTGTTGGCCAAACTCCCTTTTAGCTCTCTGATGAAGAAAACTTACTTTTAAATTTATATTTTCTACCTTAAGTCCTCATTTTCTACCTCAAATTCTTTTGAAGAACAAGGTATAAAACGATCAATAAATACAAAATTTAAAAGCTCTCACTTCCTACACATTTTATCTGTATGTTTTATGAGTATGAGATTAAACTAAAGTTGATGCCTGATTTTTTTAACCTTACAATAAGTCTTATTCCCTCTGAAAAAAAAGACCTGTATGTTAAAGGGCTTAAAAAAACGCAGAGAAAAGAATGACAAATAGGTCTTAGTTATAGTCTTAAGTTCTCAGCAGCTTTTCCAGGTCAGCATTTAACAACAACCCTTTCAAAGTAATCTAACTTTACAGTAAATACATTTTATTGCTTCCAAACTTTATTCCATTGCTGAAACTCAGATTTGTTGGTTCTATTCACTGCTAAAATTATATCTTTTATTTTCTTCTTCAGAGAATTGCATCTAACTCCTGAGGCCCAATTCCATTCATTCAATAAACAGGCAGTAAGTGCCAACTATGTGTCTGCTAGGTGGTGGGAAGAGAATGAGATAAGAAATAAAGCATCCTTAGACATACAACTGAAATAATGGTAGTGAATGAGTAAAAGGCCTGGGGGCATTTTTAGGGGGCTTTGCAGGAAGATGTTTCTTTTGAAGAGCTCTTACTTTGTTCCGTAGTTAATTTAAATATCTTTTGTTCAATACATGACTTTAGTTCAAAATTCTATGTGAGAGGCCTTTTGTCTTCTGCTGTTGTTATTACTCCTTTTATCACAATCTACTCGATTTGGTTCAGTAGTTCAGTAGAGAGACTTGGTTTCTTTCCAGCAAAAAAAAAAAAAGCTTGGCTGGTTCAAGTCACTACCCAGACTAAAAAATATGTTAATGTAGGTGTCTCCCTTAGCTAGACCACGTATAAGAAAACAGGAAGACAAAACACAGCAGGGAGGACTTGTGTTGGCGATTTGTAGAGTATAAGTGTTAACTATAGAACATTATGTTAAAAAGGTGGCAGGGAGATGGTAATCAACAGAAGTTGCTAATGTATTTAGACAAGAAGATACAAATGATGAAAATGTAAGCCTAACTTAAAATTACAGTAGGCCAAGCCAAGCTGAGATCAACTGACTGACCAACTGATTATGACCAGACAAGGGAGTGTGCATCCATCTGCCTATTAGTTTGGCTCAAATCAGCGTTTCTTATGGCATAAGTATCAATCTATTATACTGAACAGCCATTCTGATAGGCAGCTGTGTCCAGTACCACATGTGGGTCATACAAGGAAAATAATAATGTATGTGACCCAACATCAGCAACACTTTTGGTTGTTTTCCTGCAGTGCTTGGTGATGGACTTGTGATCTATCCACCCCCTCACTGGTACCTTTTGTATCATTCACAGAGGACACACCAGAGCCAAGTGTTTAAAAAAGCCATATATACCAGAAAAACCAGGACTCTCTAAGTTGTTCTGATTTCCAACTCACTCATTCATTTAATCAAACACTTATTGAGAACTTCCCATGTGGTAGGCACTATGTACAAAACTGTGTGTGATGGGAATACAAAAAATAAGTGAGACTCAGGCCTCGCCCTTCACAGACAGGACAAATGCTTAAATAAATCATTGTAACACAGGGTAATGCTCTAACAAGAGTTATATCCAAGTTTCACAGAGGAAAAGAAACTCTAGGAAGGCTGATAAGAGTTCTCCAGGAATAATGGGACTTGGGGAAAAAACGAGAGGTTTCCAATAGTGGAGAAGCATATGTGAAAGTATGGCCAGTTCAGGGAACACAGACCCACCTGGCTGGAACACAGGGTATTGGGTGGAGAAGAGGTATAGAGAATAGGAAGTTGAAGAAGCAAAAAGATGCCACATCAGGGAGGGCCCTGTGTGCAGCGTGCTTAGACTTTACTCTCTAAGCAGTGGGAAATTATTTCATGGTTCTAAGCAAAAGACATTCTTAGGTTTACATTTCAACAAGATAAACTCAGCAGCAAGAATGGAACAGAGGGAAGAAAACTAGGAATACAAGTTCACTTGTTAGTTCATTTATTCAATCAAATATTTATATAACACACCAGTGCTAAGTATTAAGACAGTGATGAAAAAAATATACATGGCCCCTGACTTCATGGAGCTTAGAGTCTTAGTGAAAGATGAACTAAAGCAGCAGCAGTATGGATGGATATGAGGGTAGATGTAAGAAATCCATCTACATGACACTCAGTCCACATAGAGGGTAATGGAGACACCCAGACTCCTGACGCAAGTGACTTGGTAATACATGCAATGGAGGAAGAAAGCCAGCTCTGAGAAAGAAACTAATCAGAAGGTATGGGATGTTCAGATGGAGATAAGGAAATGTTAGAGAAGGAATCATAGAGATGGTTCCTCCGTTTACTTGCCTGGGCTGAAGAATAGATTGCGGCTGCTGGAAGAACCAGCAGATGAAAAGAGCCGAGAAGGGAATGTCTGAGCGGGGCAGGGGGAATGGTAGAACTGTGTGTCATGAAAGCCAAAGGAATAGAATTTCAAGAAAGTGAAAAACAGTGTCAACTGCTAGAGAGGTTTCTAGTATATTCACAGAGTTATACAACCATCACCACAATCAATTTTTGAACTCTTTCATCACCCCAAAAAGAAACTCATTAGCAGCCACCCCCTTCATTTATCCCCAGCCTTTCCCCACCTCCATCCAGCCTTAGGCAACCACGAATCTACTTTGTCTCTATAGATTTGTCTATTCTAGATATTTGATGTAAATGAAATCATACAATATGTGGTCTCTAATGAAAGGTTTCTTTCATGTTGTAGCATGCATCAGTACTTCATTGCCTTTTATTGCCAAATAATATGCCATTGTACGGTTATGCTACATTTTGTTTATCATTCATCAGCTGATGGACATCTGGATTATTTCCACTTTTTAGCTATTTTGAATAATGCTACTATGAACATTAGTGTAAATGTTTTTGTGTAGACATAGGTTTTCATTTCTCTTGAGCATATACCTAGATGTAGAATTGCTAGATCATATGGTAACTCTATGTTTAACCACTTGACAAATAGCTAGACTGTTTTCCAAAGAGGCTGTACCATTTAACATTCCCACAGGCAATGTACGAGGGTTCAAATTTCTCCACATCCTTGGCAATACTTGTTATTATCTGCCTTTCTTATTACTATAACGATTCTAGTGCAGTGGTGTCTCACTGTGGTTTTGATTTGCATGTTCCTAATGGCTAATCATGTTGAATATCTTTATATGTGCTTATTGACTATATGTATATCTTCTTTGGAAAAATGTCTATTTAAACCCTTAACTCAGGGGAATTCCCTGGAGGTCCAGTGGTTAGGACTCTGCGCTTTCACTGCCAAGGGAGGGGAACTAAGATCCCACAAGCCAAGCAGTGCAGCCAATAAATAAATAAATAAATAAACCATTTACTCATATTTTAATTAAGTGATGTGTCTTTTGCAAATACTTTTTCCCAGTCTGTGAGTTGTCTTTTTGTTTTCTTGATAGTGCCTTTTGCAACACAAAAGTTTTTAATTTTGATGAAGTTCAATTTATCTATTTTTTTCTTTTGTTGCTTGTGCTTTTGATACAATATCTTAGGTTTTGCCTAACCAAGGTCACGAAGATTTATTCCTTTGTTTTTTAAAAATTCTATAATTTTAGCTCTTACATTTAGGTCCATGATCTATTTGGTGTTAATTTTTGTGTATGGTGTAAGGAAAGGGCTATTATTTTGTTTAAATAGGAGAAAATTAAGCATGTTGATAGGGTGAAAGAAGGGAGGCAGGAAACAAGACCCTGATTATGAAGCAAGGTCTCTGAAGAGGCAGGGATAGAATGTGAAGAGTAGGTAGAGATCAGCCTTTACCAGAAAGAAAGCCACTCTTCCTCAAGAGGCAAAGGGGGTAGTGGGAGAAATAAGTAGAGATACGGAGAAAACTGTAACTATAGAGTCTATGGGCTATATGCTCTTCTTAGGAATTTACAAGGCATATTAGTATATTTAAGGATCTAAGATAACCTTCAGACAAGAAATCAGTTTAATTTTGTTTAATCCATTATTTTCCAAATTCATTTGACCAAGAATTCTTTTCTAACAACTACTAACCTATGGCGGAATTAGAATTTGTAGGATATACTTAGGGAAATGGTGATCTAGGCCAGCAAAGCCACTCTTAGAAAATCCTTATCCAGCTCCTCTCTAAATATTTTCTAAAAGTACTCCTCTTGTGAGAACTATGAGAAAGACTGAGAAGTATTTATGTCAGGAATGACAAAATGGGAGTGTATGGGTCAAGTGCAACCCACAGACCTATTTTGTTTGACCTGCTCAGTGTTCTTTTTAAATGGGAAATTTCACATTGAAAGAAATAGAGATTTCCAGATTTTATTGACTATCAGGAAGATCTGGTAACACTAGGCCCTGTTTCCATATGGCAACAATAAGATGAAGATAGCAGTTTTCTTCAATCAGGGCCTGCATTTTTCAATTTACCACAGTCCCTACCACTCCCTGGTGCCCTATAACCCACCTGATTCACTCATTACCTATTTGACCCTGCAGGTATTTGAGTTTGTGCCACCTGATTTAGCAAAAAGATTCCGTTCTTAATTAGCACAGTACAGGAGGCAAGCTCTGCAATATCATGAGTGTCATGTAAAATTTTACTTATGCCTCAGCTATTTCACTAATAATGAAACACCCCACTCTCTCCCCAATATATAGCCACATCAAAAAAAAAAAAAGACTGGAAGGAATTACAACATGGAGAGTAGACCTTCAGATGATTTTTATTTCCTTCTTAATCCTTCTCCAACTTTCCAGATTTTTTTAAAACTGAGTATGCAATGCCTTCATAATCAGAAAAATATATGCTAAATTTCTAAAATGTACTAACAATATTCTTGGTACACAACAATCTATAAAGTGAGACACCACCAGTGCCTAAAAGCTTCAAATTTTGACCAACTGCCAAAAACTTAAATGTGCATCAATAAGAACACAATTAAATGGGTTAAAGAGCAGGTGAACTACATGGGTGGCAAGTTCTAATGTCAAGCAAGCTCATTTGATGCAACATACTTTCCTTACAACTAGTGTTAAGCTGCCTTGGCAGCAGCTGCTTATTCTAACGCAACAGGAGATTGAGTGTTATCAATTAAGGCTAGATTAATGTTAGCAGAGAAGCCCTGCTCACCAGATCCCTATTTATGAAGATACTGTGGGCAGGCTTCCAATTTGCAAATACTTTATTCTGTCTCTCAACTCAGGATTCTTCTGTAGACACAACCACAAACACCTGTGCTCTGGGTGGCCACCAATTTAACAAGCAAGCAAATCCTCAGCACAGGAAACTTCTCCCCATCACCCACTTTCTCCCACAATCAACTCAGAAAGATCTTCCATTCTTATTTTCATTATTTCTTCAACATACCTATAAACTAATCCTCTATGGCTCTACTAAGGTGACTAGCTGGGCTCCCAAAGGCCATTAAACAAAAATCATGGATTAAAAACTTAAAAAAAAAAAAGAAAGCTAAATATTGCTAAGAGAAATTAGGTCAACTCTACCATCTGTCCTGTCTCATACATGATTATAAGGAAACAATGCATGCAAATGTGTTTGTACACTATTAAGGTGTTATCAAATGCAGGATGTCTCTGTGCTATATAAATGTTTAGTCCCATAAGTATCCCAGAGGCCCCATCAGCATCAAAACAGTCTGTTATCTTCCTCACTGCCCTCTAACCAAATCTGCTTTTCTCAAACATTCCACAGAACTTAAAATACACTATTTTTCTTGTTTTTCTACTTTAATAGCTAGACGCACTTTCTTTTAGCAAATGCATTTTTTTCTTAACAGATTTAGTTCACAAATGTGAAGGATTTCAATTACATTGCAGCTTTTGCAGATAAGCTTGGGTATATAACATATCGTTTGTAACACTGTCCCTATGGAAAAATAACTCCAAATTAATTTGTCAATGAATTTTGAAACATCGCCCATTTTTATGTTTGGAAAACTGAGACGGAGGGCCCATCCTGGAAGGTAACATAGAGTGGTGGGAAAAGAACTGGGGCTTTGCAATGAATCTTACCTTGCTCTGTTATTACTAGTTCTGTGTCCCGGGGCAAGCAACAATCTCTTTAAGCTTCAGTCTCCTTATCAGTAAAATGGAAAAAGTAAAATGACTCTCATGGCTAAGGGATATAGTAATACACATGTAAATCACCTAATACATACGCATCTTCCACGGCCTGAAAGATAACAGTGCTAAATAAATATTAGTCGTGTTTTCTTTCCCTCGTGTTTTCTTTCCCTCGGCCATTGCGGTACTCATTTGTGACTTCCATTTTATCCTTTAAAAGGAAAAAAAATTTTTTTAATTGGGCACATGCTATAAGTCAGGAGCCCCCTTATTACCTCATTAAATCCTTTTAACAACTCTATGAGGGAGGTACCACTACTATCTCATTTTACAGATGAAGAACAGAGGCACAGAGAGGTTAATTGATTTGCCTAAAATCACTCAGATAGTGGTGTTGACTTCAGCATATCCATGCTCTAATCCTAAGCCATTACACTGTTTTTCAAAAATGAGGAAAACAAATTTAATGATGGCTAAAGTTTTCTGCTGTAATAGTGCATGATTTTACAATTCTTTGGAACTTTCAGATGGCAGGAAGGATAAGAAAACTTCAAGCTCACAACCAGGCAAATATAAAAACTTCAAGCTCACAATGGGCAAATATAAACCATCAAGATGCAGTTTAAACTACTGATGTCCAATTGTTTGATTTTCCTTCCCAGAAGCTGGAAGGTTTCCACAACAACATGGGTCAGGCTCACTAGGGGTTCAGCTGCTTAAGCTCCCTAACTGTTATTTGCTTAGAGATGATCAACTTAGTCAACCTGGCTGCAATTAGCTTTCAAAATTGAACCAGGACTAACAATGCAACCTTTTTTTTTTTTAATAGGTGTGGTCAAAACTTGAAATAGTAACCCAATGGCAAAAGTAAGTATTGTTACTACTGTTGGGAACCATCCTGCTTGTTAATTGGAGATTATTCAGAGTCACTTTTGCAGTACAGTAATTGAATTTGGCTCTAGGCTATAATAGACACTCTGACCCATTAAATTAGGGCCATAAGTAAAATTACTCCATTTCTTAGCCCAAGCTACAAACACACTTCTTACAAGCAGCCAGAACTGGAAATTCAATATTTTGTAATAACAATGTGTCAAATGGTTAAGGCTGCCAATTATAATGCTCATAGGAAAAACTCCTGTTTTACGGTACCTAGAAAATCCCCAAAGTTTTACCTTTAGGCTTTTCTTCTTAATGTTTTTACTTTTTCTTCTCAACAACTACAAATATAATTTAGTGTGACTACATATGCGCTGAACACAGACTTAATTCTAAACATGCTTAAAAGTGAAATAAGAGAACAGCTACAGCACATCCAGACCAAACTGACTAAGATGTACAGACAGAAAAAAGCTATCAACCATCCCCAGCAATACTAGTCATGTTTGTGCCTTTTGCAGATTGCATTTCATCACCATTCTTCTATAACATTAACAAATTAGACATACCCTCTGTCTAACCAACAGAAAGACTTTTACAGGAATATTAAAAGTTGATTTCCTTTTGTTTCACTTGCTTCCTAATACAAACTATCAATGATGCAGCCTAGATGTTCAACAGTTGCCACAGACAAGTAAACCTTTAGTAAATTCTGGCTCTACCATCTTAGATAACTTACTCCCAGTTGGGCAAAAGGAAGAAATAGAATTAGAACTGAGAGAATTACAGCATAATAAGAGTCCATTCATCATTTTTTTATTTGGGGGGGTGGCTTTGTTTTGTTGTTGTTATTGTTTTAAGGAAAGTAAAGACAATGGTGGCAATGCACCTAAACACTAAATTACATTCCTTTTATCTTCAGTTCTTATTAATATCAAGTTCACTCCTAATGGTTCATCACAGAACAATACAAGTCTATATTTAGTTCATAGATGGAAACCATCCCAAACTGAGAGTTTATGTGGAAGGTATAACAGCAGAGAATCCCTGGAGATTGACAGAGAATGTGGAAGGATTTCATTGTTGAATTTGTGTGAATTCCTACCTTAGCAGGTAGTTTCTATAAGCCTAGCAATCAACAAATATACTAAAGGCTTAAATAATCATCACAAAATTAGGTAATCCTCCTTAGGACAAATCCAAGTTCTCTCTCCAGGGTGTATATACTTCATCAATTGCTAGGTGGACATGGTGTAAGTAAACTCCCTACAAATTCTTCTATATAGCTGATCCCATCAAAAAAGATTACTCAGTGGTGTTATAGTCTTTCTCTTTCTTTTTTAATAGAAGAGAAGTAAACCAGAGATCTTGAAGGTGTCTCTGGTATCCTTACATTTTTAGATTGGTTCATTCTTTAAATCATGTCCTAAGATTCTGTGTGTAAGGCAATGTGCAGGTGATACTTCCTCAGGTGACATAAAGATGCACAGTTGGGAAGTTTATGGCCTGGAATAGCATCAGAACTACATAAATGACTCTGGTGAGTGCTAACGGGGAGATAGAACTTAGCACTACGGGGGGCATGTGGACAGAGAGCTCAACCAGTTGCTGAGATAAGGGCAGTTTTCAGTATTTGAGCTGAGCCTTAAGGCATAGATAAAATTTCTGGAGGGAAGAAGGCATCTTAAATGGAAGGAAATGCAGCATGTACATAGAGGCAGAGATGAGACAACCTGGAGTTTGTTCATGAAAGAGCCAGCAGTCCTACTGGGCTAGTACAGGCTTCATGGGAAGGGCAATATGGTGGAGTAGGACCAGCAATGAATTCTGATTTTGGCTTTTCCACTGCCAAAGGTACCTGCCTTAGACATACTGTTGATTACATCTGAGAATACATTTTCTCATTTTTAAAACGAGAGACTTGGATCAGAAGATCTCTGAGATCTTATTTCCAACTTTATAACTCCATGACTCTAGGTTGAGGGTTGGCAATTTTTTCCATAAAGGGCCAGAGAGTAAATATTTTAGGCTTTGTGGGTCATATGGTCTCTGCCACAACTTCTCAACACTACTGTAGTGTGAAAGTCACAGAAAATATGTAAATGAATGGGCATGGCTGTGTTCCAATACAACTTTATTTATGGATATTAAAAATTCAATTTTATATAATTTCATGTGCAGCAAAACATTATTCTTCTCTTGACTTTTTTCAAATACTTGAAAATGTAAACACTATTCTTAGCTCCTGGGCAGTACAAAATTTGTCCCACAGGCTATAGGCTGGTTTCTCCACTCCACAGAGAAATAAGAACAGAAAGGGCTAGCGTGTGATAGCCCTCAAGAGCTAGAATAAGATAGACAATATTGTACTATAATTATACAATGTGATAAATATCACAACAGCAATCATATTGCAATACATAAATGTATCAAAGAAATATTGTATACCTTAAATTTTAACAATATTATAGCAAGATTCAATTTTTAAAAAGAGCTAGAAAAAGGAATTTAATTTAGAAAACAATGGGAGGAGGTGCCAATTTCTGGGAAGAAAATGTTGAGATCAGAGTTGTATTAGAAGCTTTATGTGGCAATAATGGATGGGAATGAGAGATTAGTAGATAACTATCAAGAACTGAAAATATTAAAGCCTAATCTAGGCTGGTAGCTTTGAGAAAGGAGAAAAAAAAAAGATATGGAAGAATGAACAAAATACTACTTGAAAAAAAGATGAGGAAAAAGTTTATTTCACGAACGTAATAAAAGAGGTCAATTTCCAGACAAGAAGGGGGGAAAATATGATTTTTTTTTTTTTGCAGTACGCGGGCCTTTCACTGTTGTGGCCTCTCCCGTTGCGGAGCACAGGCTCCGGACGCGCAGGCTCAGCGGCCATGGCCCACGGGCCCAGCCGCTCCGCGGCATGTGGGATCTTCCCGGACCGGGGCACGAACCCGTGCCCCCTGCATCGGCAGGCGGACTCTCAACCACTGCGCCACCAGGGAAGCCCGAAAAGATGATTTTTGCATTGCCATTCCTCAGCCTTCAGTAGAGTATATGACTGCAGCAGACTGAGGAATTTGCCTTTTTGTGGAAGCTTTCAAACAAACAGCCTACGTTGGAATTTCCAGTTCCAAGATAAGAGTTCTTGGGTATATATCAGGTAAAATGTAGCCTTCATGTTTTGGTTTTAGAGATGCAATAGAGATGGCAGTTTTAGAGATGATGTTTATTTATTTATGGCTCCTTTTACTCCAGAGAATTTTCAGCAGCCTTCACAAATTAGGAAAGAGTATTCATCCAGTGTACCTAGATATATCATTGCCTTGAGAATTTTAAAATCACCCTGCTGACTGTGACTCAATTTATATCTATCTTTCCTTGTTCTGACAGAGGAAAAAATTGCACTGCTGCAAATACAACCAATTCAACATTCAAGTATCTATCAAGTGTGAGTAATCCAACTCGATGGAAGCACTACATGCTTTCTAGAACTCAAATTTGGAAGCTGAGTGGGGCTGGAGGAAGAAGGGGTGCAAACAGACATGAACATAGTAGCTCTAACTCATGGTAGAGTCTGATAGGAAACATAGTCAAGCCTCATGGAAACACAGCAAAAGGAGACATTAATTTCAACTAAGCAGCCTGGACAGAGCTTCATAGAGAAAGTGACATCAACACTAGGCCCATTTTAACATGAGAGGAAGAATAATTCCAGGCAGTGAGAATAGTGCAAATAATAACAATAAAAAGACGTGGGAAAACACTGGACTTATTTTTTTACCTCAAAAGTGGTACATGTTTATTGTTAGGAGACAAACATGAATTATGGTAAGAAAAACAAAAAAATTTAACCTGAAACCCCACCACTCAATCCCACCACATTTTAGTATATGCTCTTTCACATATAAAATAATACAAAATGGGATCATTCTAAACATATCCGCCTCCTGTTTTTTGCATAACATCTTAGCATGGATATCTTTCCATGCCAGCTCAGAATATACATTGGAACGATTAAAAACCACTGGCATACCTGAGTTCAAGGGTAAGTATAGCCCTTCCCTTACAGACCTTCCTTTGAGCTCCCAATTTCAATTTGATCTTTTCTTTGTCTTTTTCCAAGATTTTTCTTGCGTCCACATGAGAACAAAAAGGTATGGGTATAACTTGTGTCAATAAAATCGTTGTTGACTTCTTTTAAATTTGATAAGGACTCTAGGTTTTCTGTCCTGCATTTCAAAGTGATCTCATTTGTATAATTAAAATACTTAAGCTCTGGTCCTGCCACTTACTAGCTCAAGGCTCTATGAGCCTTAGTTACCCCACCTGTAAAATGGGAGTAATAACCACATAGTATAAATAAAATAATTGAGGATAAATAAAATAATTTGTTTTACTGATGTATTTTTGACATTGAGAATACTATGACTCCAAATGTAAATTAAGTAATAAAGAGGCTGTCTCTAGAATTTGGCCCCTCTTTATCTGCCTTCTTCCCACTGCTTGAGGCAACCTTTACCATCTTAGATGGATGGTTCTCCAGCTCCTGTGTCTCACTTGCCAATCTATCTCCTCGCCACTACCAGGGATATCTTACCAAAACCCAAAGCTATCCACGTTATACCTCAGCTTAAAATCCCTCCATTGCCTGACATCCAGTGCTTAGAATGTTCCCCTTCTAGAAATTATCTTATAAATGTACTTGCACATGCATAAAATGACATATCTATGTCATTCATTGCCACACTGTCTGAATTAATAAAAGATCATAAGTAACGTAAGGTCCTTCCACAAGGGTCTAGTTAAATAAATTGTTACAACCACCAATGGATTATATTATGTAACTATCAAAAGAAGAGAAAGCTTGTGTATAATAAGCTACAAGGATATATTGTAATACAGCACAGGGAATATAGCCAATATTTTATAATAACTATAAATGGACCCTAACCTTTAAAAATTGTGACTCACTCTATTGTACACCTATAACATAATATTGTACATCAACTATACTTCAATTTTTAATAAAAGAAGATGGGACTTCCCTGGTGGTCCAGTGGTTAGAACTCTGCACTTCCACTGCAGGGGACGCAGGTTTGATCCCTGGTCAGGGAACTGAGATCCCACGTGCCATGCAGCACAGCCAAAAATTAAAAATAAATAAATATAAAATAAAATAAAAAAGAAGAGAAAGCTCTATACAAACTGATAAGAAATGTTCTCCCAAATATGTTAAGGGAAAAAAAATCAAGGAACACGACAGTATAACAGGTCATCTTTTGTATAAAAGAGGAATAGGGCTTCCCTGGTGGCGCAGTGGTTGACAGTCCGCCTGCTGATGCAAGGGACGCGGGTTCGTGCCCCGGTCTGGGAGGATCCCACATGCCGCGGAGCGGCTGGGCCCGTGAGCCATGGCCGCTGAGCCTGCGCATCCGGAGCCAGTGCTCCGCAATGGGAGAGGCCACAACAGTGAGAGGCCTGCGTACCGCAAAAAAAAAAAAAAAGAGGAATACATATTGCCTAAATATGCATAACTATCTCTAGAAACACACCCAAAACATTTGGTTTCCTTTGTCCATTAGTTTCCTATGAGGAGGGAAACCAGGTGGCTGGAGTTCAAGGGTGGGAGGGAGACTATTCACTATATACCTTGCTGTACCTTTTAAATTTTGAACCAGATAAATTTTTCACTATTCAAAAACTGAAGGTTTTGTTTGTTTGTTTAGTGATTAATATGGCATGTAAGTCCCTTTACAAACTAGCACAATCTACCTTAATAGTGTCATCACTAAAGCTTCCCCACTCCCTATTGTACATTCACACCCTTCTATCATTTCATTCTCTCTGCTCAGAAGGCTTTCCAGTTTTTCTCCGGCTGGCAAACTCCCTCATGCTTCAAACACTGCCTCTCTAAGACAGAATGAACTCCCCCTCCTATCTTCCCAACTTATTCTTCAAAAGGGCCTTTGGACTTTGATTACACATTTGCTCCCTGGCATTAGAAGCTGGGTTCTCAGTCCTCCATGAGTCCATCAGAAGCTTATATCCCTTCAGGGACAGAGTCCAGACCTCAGAAGGCATTAAAAGTATGATGAAATGGCAGCATTACTCACCTTAGCCAAAAGCTGGGAGCAACCCAAGTGTCTATCAACAGATGAATGGATAAGCAAAATGTGATATACACATACAATGGAATATTATTCAGCCTTAAAAAGGAAGGAAATTCTGACACATGCTACAACATGGATGAAATCTGAAGACATTATGCTAAGTGAAACACGCCACTCACAAAAGAACAATACTGTATGATTCTACTTATATAAGGTACCTAGAGAAGTCAAATTAATAGGGATGGAGAATGGAATAGCAGTTGCCAAGGACCCAAACGAGGGAGAAATAGGGAGTTAGGGTTTAATGCGTACAGTTTCAAATGGAGAAAATACAAGGTTCTTGAGATGGTAGTGATGGCTATACAAAAACGTGAATATACTTAATGCCACAGAACTGTATACTTAAAAAAAGTTAATACAGTAAATTTTATGTTACATATATTTTACTGCAATAAAAAACTTTAAAAAATGAAAGAATCAGCAACTTCTACAATCTCAAGACAGTAATGTTATCCTGGCATTTCATCAGATTTTAAAAGTGCCTTTCTAGGGACTTCCCTGGTGGTACAGTGGTTAAGAATCCGCCTGCCAATGCAGGGAACACGGATTCGAGCCCTGGTCCAGGAAGATCCCACATGCCGCAGAGCAGCTAAGCCTGTGCGCCACAACTACTGAGCCTGTGCTCTAGAGCCTGCGAGCCACAACTATTGAGCCCGCGTGCCACAACTACTGAAGCCTGTGCGCCTAGAGCCTGTGCTCTGCAACAAGAGAAGCCAACGAATGAGAAGCCCACACACCGCAACGAAGAGTAGCCCCCGCTTGCCGCAACTAGAGAAAGCCCACGCGCGGCAATGAAGACCCAATGCAGCCAAAAATAAATAAATAAGTTTACTTTAAAAAAAAAAGTGCCTTTCTACTTTCATCCTAGTATTAAGCTCTTGTAGTTCCTTACACTCCAAGATGTTTTTCATTAAATAAGAAAAAAAGAGAGAGAATAAAAAGCAATCTTTTTTTAAAAGAATGATAAAAGAGCAAGAGACTACAATACTGACAAGATTTTGAAAAAGATACGATTCTAGAAGTAAAAAATACTGCCATTTAAATTAAAAACTCAGTGTCTGAATTAAATGGCATATTAGACCCAGGTGCATGAGAATTAGCAAATTGGAAGACCTGAAAAAATAACCATATGGAAAATATAAACTGTTCAGAGATACAGAGGATAGAGAAAGTCCAATATTTTTCTAATTACACTTCCAAAGGGTGAGAATAAAATGAAGGAAGAGGCGAAAATTCCAAGAGATAATGGCTAAGAATTTTCTACGACTGATAAAAGAAATCAGCCCTCAAAATCAGGGAGCCCAAAAAATCCCAAGAAAGATAAATAAGATCTTAAAAGCCCCAGTGAGAAAAAAATCATTATTTAGAGGAAAATAACAATTAGACTGATGGCAGATTTGAATGCAGAAAACACTGGAATAATATTTTCAAAATCCTGGGGAAAAATTACTATTAGCCCAGTTTTATATATCCAATGAAATTATCTTTCAGAAAAGATGGCAAAATAAAAGATATTTTCAGACAAATGAAACTTAGAGTGTGTACTGCCCAAAGACCCACCTAAAGATATTAGTGTAGGACAGACTTCAGGAAGGAAGGTCTGTTCATCGTTTCTCTTATATCTCAAAAGAAGTGGTAAACATATAGGTAAATGGGGAAAAAAGCAACTGTATAATACAATAGTGTCTAATTTGTGGGGCGAAAAAAAATCAAGAGAGAAACAAAATCTCAGACAACCATATATAAGGGGACAGTGGAATTACAAGTATTTTACCATTTTTTTCAAGTAGAAAGTAAAGATGCCAATTAATTTAAGACTTTGAAGTTAAATATGCATGTTAAAAATTTTCCAGAAAACCACTGAAAGACTAGAAATAACAGGTATACCTTCCAAATTAGTAGTTAAGGTCCCCTGACCTTTACATTCAACTCTATTACTCCTATATCAATAGGACATCTGAAAGAGAATCTATCCTTCCTTTCAGGCTAGAGATACTAACCTCTTCTAGTATCCAGCATATTATGTAGTCATTAAATATTTGTTAAATTAATTTGGCTGTTCCAGAACAAGATGAATTCTATTTCACAAATGCATTGTACTTTTTAACTCTACCTGGAAGGGCCAATTCCATTTACTTTAGTGACTACCCCTTCAGTTTTTTTTTTTAGAAAATAGGACAATGAATGTTTGGGATAAATCCCAAATCCTACGTCCCAATTTTTGCTTCTAACCTGGGGTGGAAGAGGGGAGAGATACAATTTTACTCTCACTATTGCTCCAAACAAAGGAGATATCAATCATAAACTCAGATGTCTGAATTTTTCATGGGAAACTGGCAATCAAAGGCTTAGGCACCTAAACTGTGAATATTTTCCCCACAGTTGATAAAACTGTATATTCACAACATATGGAATTCTACTGAAAGCTTTCACTGGCACTTTGCCTTGTTGAGTAAAAGTTAGAAGTTATACTTAGACATTAAAAAAAAAAAATCAACACTGCTTTTTCATTAGACTAACATTTAAAATATGACTTAAAAATCATGGAAAAATATATTAATATATCTAACACTCACTGAAATCTTTAACTATGTGTCAGGCATAGTTCTAAACATTTTTACAAACTCATTAATCTTCACAATAATACACTCCAAGTCAGATACTATGATTAGCTTTGTTTTACAGATGAGGACTATGAGAACCAGAAATTAAATACTTTCTTCAATGTTACATACTTTGCAGGTGTCAGTCAGTGGTAGGATTTAAACCTCAGCAGTTCAGCTCTAGAGCCTTTACACTTAACCATTACACTATAGGTGATTTATCTTATATCTATATCTAAAGTCTGACTTTGGTATTTGCTGACTCATACCAGATGCACTTTGCCAAAGTTGGCTATTCTGTTCATTTGCAAAGCATCAAAACTAATAGAGAATCCCAAACCCATGTTCTGTATTTCTTTAAACTTACATATCCTGCATAATCCTATGTTGGGCAGGATTATCCCCATCTGCACTCCAGGACTCTATCCCTGGAATTTATTCATTCAGGAAACATGAATTGGATGATCCTACTGCATGCAATACCCTGTGCTAAGCAATGATTTACTGCTGCTTTCCTAATCGCAGTTAAATTTCATCAAGATTCACCCACAGCATGATATACATTTTTCCAAAGAAGCATAAAACATTTTGGGGTACAGAAGCAGCAAACGGTCTTCCCACTTGTCTGTTCAACAATTATTCCTCAAGACTCTACTATGTGCCAAGCACTTTGATGGGTGCTGAAAATCAGGGGCAAACACGGCAGAGCCAATATTTGCCTCTGGGGCTCTAGTGGGGGAAAGATGTTCAAGAAGAGATAATCACACAAATAATTACTTACAACTGTGAAAAGCACAGTAAGGAAAAAAATAATCAAGAAGAGGGCAGCTGAAGCCGATGCTCAGCGGTCTTTTCCTAACTAGGGGGCCCACCACCTGCTTATTCTGCTGCTGGCCCACTCACATTTTCTCCATGGCTCCAAGGAATCCAAACTGTAGTTACAGTACTAGCGTACAACTCTTTAAAGTAAATAATTTAAATTCTGCAACATTTCATGGATGGAGAAGATGCAGATAAGCTAAATCTTTTATAAGATCATAAATTTCATCTGTATTTTAACAACCTGAGGCCACAGACCATGTCTTATATACCCTACTATTATTCAGAACACCAGGCAATGTGCACAGCTAGAGTCATAACTGATTTTGGTGGTTTGGGGGGAAAAGCCACAGAATAAGAAATTTAAGTGTTACTTGAGATTTACTAGCACATTTATATATCCTTATCTACTTTAATTAAATGAATAAAAACATGTTGTCCACCTTACAGATAAAAGATGAGCCAGTTCTCCAGGGATGGGGTGGGGACAGAGAGAAGGCTGGAAATATAAAGAAGCTAGATAAGTTGAAAGCTGGCCCCTCAACTTTCAACTCTAAGAACAAATATACCATTTTTCTTTCTTCACAGAAAGCCTACTTGTGGGACTAAGTTAAGCTTATTTCAAAAAGAAGGAATGACTTTGGCTTGGATTGTGGCCAACTGCAATGAAATTCAGCCACTTTCCCCTTAAAAGTCATCCAACTGGAAATCTTATCAGTGCGAAATTCTCTAAGGGCCAAAGACTCTATTTTCTGCAACTTAACGATATTTGTAAAACATTTTTAGTTCTAAGGTTCACTACCTCTCATCCTCTATACATACACACATCGCACACTCATACCCATCCAATGAGCTGCCTTCTCATAGAAGTGACGGAATTTTTTGGAATCTAAAGTTCCAATATGTAACCAACACAATATAATATTTATGAACCTTTGTTTCTTTTTGTGATTATGCAGGCATCTGCATATAGCAACATTTGAGTGCAGAAGAAGAGTCACCAAGCCATCCAATGGAGGCAAGAGATAGTGAGCTATCTTCATCATGAATGAGCCTAGAATGACCAGCAGGTATAGAGAGTATCAAGGCACAACACACTTATCAAAGGAATACCATGAGCAAGAGACTGGGATAAGCACGGCACCAGGAATATCAAGAAGAATATAACCCAGTCCTTGTCCTCCAGAAACCAACAGTCTTAAAGGGAGACACCCTAGGGGAGTAAGGAAGGAGGGGAGAAAAAAACAAACCCACAATCAACTCAATCATCCAAAGACTGATGACCCAGTATACAAGGACACAAGACCTACAAAGCCTTACCAAGGGACTGGAAGGAAGGCGAGGAATCCCCAACTGCCTATGTCTAATTATACAAGTCCCCTTTTATCCATTACTCTATCATACTCTATCCCTTTGTCTGCACATAATACACATACTTAAATAGATTTAATCAATGTAAAGACCCCATATCTTTAATAAGGATGTTGAGATTAGAAGTTCTTTCAAGATCTACCCCATTATTTTGAACTTATTTCATTACACACTTACTGAAAGAGCAGTTAGCTAAGTACAGCATGGCTCCCTAAACAGCACATGACAGAGAAAGTCATGGGTTGTTGTAACTGACTGGGTTTCCTCACTTTTCTTTGCAAATTCTTGAGCAGGAAAGTGAATTAAATGGTTTGCAGGGGGGAAGGGTGTTAATGATGAAAAGGGATAAGAGCTGGTGCATCTATATATAGTTAAGTTTGTATTTATATCTAGGGAAACAAATTGGTTTGGAGTAGAGAGAAAAGACAAAAAGACAAATCAAGTTCAAACAGACTGTAAAAGGCTGAGAAACACTGGAGACGACTGTGACTAAAGATAGATTTTTTTAAATTTCAACGATAAAAATGCAATACTTTTGTAACAAGAGAAATTTTGTTCTTTCTGAAAGTCTATACGAAGCTCAGCATGACAAAAATGATTATTAATAGTATACATATTTTTAGTGTTAAATTAAAGATAAAACGTTAATGATGATAAAAATACAAATGAACAAAAATCCCCTACTTATATATTTATTTCAGCTTCCTTCCCTAACAAACCTTTTTGCAGATTGTTAAGAAGAAACAGGTAAGATAGAGTTCCTCTCATAATCATTCCCAATGGAAACTGAACAAATACGAAAATGACAGAAAAAAACAGAGAAGCAGGAGCCTAGATAACTCAAAACTTACGTTATCCAAACTAAACTGTCTATGTGGCCCAATATACCCAAATGCATACTGTTAAGAATTCTACAGGTCCAATGTACAAGGAACAGAACGACCGATGAAAGCCTGCAATGGGAGGTCCTTCCTCCCATATACCAACTTTTGTCTCTGGGTGTTTCAGAGTCTTATTACAGATTTGAACTTTACTCCTTAAATTTCACTCTGAAGTATTTATACTACATAGCACTGAAGGCTGTTGGAGCTTAAAAAAGCCAAGGCTGAAATTTGTTTTCTTCTTTTAGTCCTGTCTATATGGGAAGGTTTAAGAGCAGACTGGCCTGAAAGCAACATAAACTAATAGAATGGCCCTTTTTCAGCAACAGTCCAGAGCACAGAGCATTATGCTAGAGAGAAACCTTGCTGGGATACCAGCTAATCTCTGATGTTCGCCCTTTAAGGACTGCTACTTCTTTTGATACTGCTCTAAAGCTGGTTTATTATGTAAAAAGTATACCCCAGTGTCATGACCATGACATAAGGTTCAATGAAAAGGTTGGGCCTGGATCAGCCAAAAAACAAAAAAGCAGCAGATCAACTTTCTGATATCTTTTGTCTCCTGCCATATGGTTCAAGGAAATAAAGATCTCTTAATGAGGAATTCATGACTCAGTATGATACTACACTGTAACCAGCAGAGTTCCAAATAATATATCAACACCTGGTCTAAATTGTTATGTTTTAAAAAGACAAAAAGAATGCAAAATCCCAATGCTACTTTCAGATAGGAGGCAACATATTCTCACATTATGAATTTAGTAAGTGGCCTGCATAGTTGAAATGACTCTGAAACAGAGAACCACAACTCAAAATAGCCTGAACACTTTTGTTATCTCAAACAATGGGCAGTTAGCCATTCATTCCTCCCTCCTAGTATATATTCTACTTGTTTCAGACAAGGCCCATTATAAATTCAAAGAGACTGTTCAAATTCAACTATACCGGGTGTCTGAAAGCTGGGGATGGAAAATTGTCACTGCACAAAAATTCCTATTACAATATTTTGTGCACAAAAAAATGAATGATGGGCTTCCCTGATGGCGCAGTGGTTAAGAATCCACCTGCCAATGCAGGGGACACGGGTTTGAGCCCTGGTCTGGGAAGATCCCACATACTGTGAAGCAACTAAGCCCATGCAACACAACTACTGAGCCTGCGAGCCACAACTACTGAGCTCACATGCCACAACTACTGAAGCCCGTGCACCTAGAGCCCGTGCTCTGCAACAACAGAAGCCACCGCAGTGAGAAGCCTGCGCACCTCAACGAAGAGTAGCCCCTGCTCACGCAACTAGAGAAAGCCCGCCCGCAGCAAGGAAGACCCGATGCAGCCAAAAATAAATAAATTTATTTTTTAAAAAATGAATGCCGGGCTTCCCTGGTGGCGCAGTGGTTGGGAGTCCGCCTGCCGATGCAGGGGACGCGGATATACACACACACACATACATATATATAGTTAGTTCATTTAAAAAAAAAAAGTTATATTGCACCTATGACCAGCCTGACATTGAAAGGAGCAAACACAACAGACATGGCCTATGCCACTGAGAAACGTACAACCCAATGAAGACAAACACTGACCAAGTATAATGACTGTCACAAGAGAAAAAAAATACATGCTATGATGGACTTTAGACTGTGGATAATTAAGATATTCCTATCCTACCCTCTTTCTAGGTGTGCCAGTAAAAGACCAGGAAGTTGTCAGAAAGCTTTTAAAATAATGACCCTCTCAGTTGTGATACATACAAAACGTAAGTATTTTATATATACATATACACATACACACACATATATATAAGTGACCGGTAATTAACTATATAAAATAACCAGACTCCTTTTTTAACCAATATACAAGAAATATTAAAATCCAAATAAGTCCCATCTCCATAAAAACAGTTGCCTTAATGCTACCTTTACTCCGGACTATAGCAGAAGGAGTCAACTTATGATACTGTGGTTGATACCACAAAACTTTTACTCTAACTTTTATTTTGTCCATAAAATAACTTTTATTTTGTCCATTGTTATACCAGTGCTATTTACAAAACAGCTTTAGAAAAGCCCAACTTTCCACTGTGTCAATATATATAAACAAATATTTAAATTGGGGCTCCATTAAAATTATAAACATAGTTGTAGAAACATACAATCTCCAAAACTCTTCCATTCTCTCGATCATGAGTAAATGCTAAGTCCTATTTGTATATCTCTTTTGATCTAGAGACAAGGTGTTTCAAATGAAACTTCACGATTCCCCAAAGAATCCACAAACCTACTATAAATACTATTTAAATACAGAAATCCTAGAAACCTACTTTAAATACTATTTAGTTCTCATAGACTTCAAGCTAAGCAGCCATAAATACTAGAAAAGCCTTTACGTGTTTGGCAGACATACTTGTGTTATCTGTATCTATTCTTTTTTTTTTAACGCTGCAAAATTGAATGTCACTGTGAAACAGAACACTACCTTCACATCATTTTTTTAATATAGGCCCTTCACACAGGCCATGCCAAAACCAGCCTTTATACAGATAATCTTGCCAAGCCCAGGACAAATGGAAACTCTTTGACTAACAACATTCTCATTGCTTCTGATTCAAGCTAGAAAACTTCTAGTGATATTTAACAACTTTGTTCTAAGTGGACACAGAATGGTGGAGTGAAAAGAGCAGAGTGTCCAGAGTAAGTGAAACAGAGCTCAAGTCTAAGCTCCCCCACTAATTAGCTGTGCCACTGTGGGCAGGTTACTTAACTTCCCTGATCTACAGTATCTTCATCTGTAAAATTCAGACCATAGCAATACCTACCTTAAAGAACAGCTATGAGATTATACATATGAAAGCATTATAAACGATAAAGAATTATACATTCTTATTATTTACCGTATTAATTTTTTCCTTAATATAGGAATTTATATGTTCATTTTAAAAATTGGAAAATACAGAATATGAAGAAGAAGAAAATCACCCACAGGCCTGTCACCCAAACACTGTTATTTACTTTAACTGAAATAAGTCCAACATCAACCAAAAGAAATTAAAGTAGGAATAATTTCAGATGTTAATATAGATAATTTATAAACGACAAAATTGATTTCTTTTTAAGAGCAGAACAGTCTTTCCCATCTATCAGTTTAAAGACAATGCTGCTATTTGTCCCAGAGCTGGTCCCAACAGGGTATGATATATGGGTGAGGCTGATAAAAGTAAAGGCCAGAAAAACGTCCGAAATAAATATTTCATGAGTCCCAGGAGTAGTTACAACACATGCCCTCAGATGCTGCAATGGAGAAAGCAAAGTGTATGAACCCCCATTAATAAAACTGGCATGACTATATGGTCACAAAGACTGTCAGATTTCTATGGGCCACTTCAATGGGAAAAAAGAAAAATTTATATACCATGCTACAAGACAGTCTAAGACTTCTGAATTTTTCACACTGCTGACTGAATCCCATCCTTGGAACCTGTACCTCTCCTCTATTTTTCCCTTCCCATCCATCTTTCTCCTAGGCCCCCTCCTTGTTTTGTTACTGCATTAGAATCATTCCCTGTGTTTAAAATGGCCTTATTTTATACAATGGAATATTATTCAGCAACAAAAAGGAATGAACTTCTGACACATACTACACCACAGATGAACCTTGAAAACATTATGCTAAGTGAAAAGTCCTACACAAAAGGCCACATTATTTTCTGATTCCATTTATATGAAATGTCCAGAAAGGGCAAATCCACAAAGACAGAAAGCAGAATGGTGGTTGCCTAGGGCTGGGGTGCTGGGGGATGGGAGAGAATCAGTGACTGTAATGGGTATGAATTTTCTTTTTGAGGGAACAAAACTGTCCTAAAATTAGACTGTAGTGATGTTGTGCAATTCTGTAAATATACTAAAAAAAAAAAAAAAAAAAAAAAAAAAAAAAAAAACACTGAGTTGAGTGTTTAAATGAGTGAATTGTATGGTATGTGAATTATATATCAACAAAGCTGTTTTTAAAAAAATGGCCTTGGTCTTCCCTGGTGGCGCAGTGGTTGAGAGTCCGCCTGCAGATGCAGGGGACACGGGTTCGTGCCCTAGTCCAGGAAGATCCCACATGCCGCGGAGCGGCTGGGCCCGTGAGCCATGGCCGCTGAGCCTGCGCGTTGCTCCGCAACGGGAGAGGCTACAGCAGTGAGAGGCCCGCGTACTGCAAAAAAAATTAAAATAAAAATTTTTAAATGGTCTTATTCAGTTGAAAAAAGGACATGTAAATAATCCCATCCTACCCTCTCCCTAAGGGTGGAGTAAAAGTGATGACTCAATTGTGATGATATATATATATATAAAGTGACCAGGCTACTTTTGTTTAACAAATACACAAGAAAAATTACAAATCTAAATGAGTCTTGCTTAATGATTTCCTAAGTCAAAACTTGGTCCTCAGATTCTCAATAATTCTATGCCTTTGTTTAGGTATTCTTTCCACTTGTAATGCCTTTCTTACCATGTCATTAAAAGTTCCAATCCCACCTTCTTTAAGGCCAACTCAGAGGTTATCTCCTCCATGAAGCCTTCCCCATGCTCTCAAGAAGAGTAACCTTACCTTCCTCTGAACTTCCATGATACTTCACTTCCTCCGGGCCACTTAGGACCTTCAATCCAGTATTATACTTATTCCGCCCAATATCATACTTATTGCTTTGATGTTAGAAGGGATGTGTCTCAATAAATACCTACCTCATAAGTGGATGACGACAGCTTAACAATTCAGAATTTCATCATCACCTGGTAAATTTTAA
Source organism: Neophocaena asiaeorientalis asiaeorientalis (assembly GCF_003031525.2). Classification (NCBI taxonomy): domain Eukaryota; kingdom Metazoa; phylum Chordata; class Mammalia; order Artiodactyla; family Phocoenidae; genus Neophocaena; species Neophocaena asiaeorientalis. The sequence continues at coordinate 2,430,929 of NW_020171830.1, forward strand.
TTTTGGAAATATCCAAAAGTCACTTTAGACTCAAGAATGGTATATAAAGTAGTAGGGTTAAAAAATGCCCACTTCAGGGCTTCCCTGGTGGCGCAGTGGTTGAGAGTCCGCCTGCCGATGCAGGGGACACGGGTTCGATCAGACAAAATTTTCTTGACCAAAATAAAACAAACTAATTTGACATATGTATGTAAATAATCTGTAAGAAATTCCCAAAGAGAAGCACTGGAATAAGGATATAGCCTCCCAAGGTAACTGAAAAAAACCTGAATTGTATAAATTCCAGAATATTTGTTCAAAAATCAGATTCGTTAATTTATAGTAGCACCGTGTGTTTTTTTCCTGAGAGTTCTATTATCAAGCTCTACTAATTCTTCTTCTACTGTATTTCTAATATGGTTCTAATTCCTGCTCCATTTTCCCTGCCACACCCAAAGTCCAGGTCCTCATTTTCCTCATGACCAACCAATTTTAAAAGTCTCCTAATTTATCTTCCTTCCCATAGTTCCTCCTTTCCTTCAACAATATCAAGCCATCCCATGGGCCAATGTTGAGGGTAGGAACTGAGAAGCACATACGAGGCCTGTTCTCCAGACACAATCTAGTTGGGAACTTGATACATGTACACGATTCATGACAATATTCAGCAGCATATACACAGGGCCACAACTGACACCCAGGATTCCAAGCAATGGGTAGGTCCTCGGGCCTCCCCAGAACACAATCTATACAGTCTCCCTCACACACTGTCCTCATCCTATCCCTTCCATTCTCTTTGTTCGTCTTATTGGACTTCTGTTAAAGTGGCCATATGGCATGCACCAATTTCATCTCCAGTTTCTCTCCAACTTGCCTCCTGAGCTAAGCAAGACAATCTACTTGCTGTAATCTCTAAGTCACTTATTCACAAGTACCTTTGTTCATGATTAACTGCTTATCAACACAACCCTCCCCACTTTCTCTCTGCTAACTCCTATGTACCACCAATCTCAAGTCCCTTCTTTTGTAATGTATTGGGAAGTTTGTAATTACATGTAATTTTCTTTTCAGCTTATCAATGGCCTCATTTTTTTGGTATTTGTCTCATAGTATCTATTAGTGTTTCCTAACTAAGGGACTGTATCAAAGTCACCTATGGAGCTTCTCAAAAACACAAAGGCCTTGACCTGACCCCCTAAAGAGGTCCTCAGTAAGTCTGGGGTGGGAGCTGGACATCTTTATTTCTAAAAAACCCCACTGGTGATTCTGATACACATCTCAACCTAAGAACCACTGATTTATTAAAATGCTCCCGGGCTTCCCTGGTGGCGCAGTGATTGAGAGTCCGCCTGCCGATGCAGGGGACGCGGG
>NW_020171830.1:2432296-2458058 GCF_003031525.2 Neophocaena asiaeorientalis asiaeorientalis
AAAAAAAAAAAAAAAAAAAAAAAAAATGCTCCCTATATAGCAGACATTCAGTTCTTATTAATTCATGCATTGAAGCTCATAAATAACTTTTTTCTAAATAGCCTAACCAGATATCAGCCCCTAGACTATACACTAGCTCTGCTCCAAGTGCAACATGTGGTTTTAAGATTTCATTTCCTGAAGTACTCCTTGGAGGGACACTATTACCTTGTCTCTTTACATTGTTTCCTACTTGTTAAGAAATGGAGGCCTGGAATGCAGCCATGTTAGACAACACTACATAAGAATGTACTCCGGAGTCTTAGATCAAAATTAGTTATAAAAAGAACAAGAACAGTGTAGAAGTAGACATTTTGAATGAATTCAGTATTCTTCCTGAATACAGTCTAACTAAATCTACACAGAAGGCAGATGGGGAATTTGGTCAGTAGAATTCTCCTAGTACCAGTCTCCTGAACTGTCTCCTGAACTGGGCCCCTGAAGACTGAGGAAGACTTTGAGCAGCTGAAGTGTGCTAAAGTGCTCTAAACAGATACAGAACCCAAGCCCCACCCAGACCCACAGTTGCCTACCAGCCTCCTAACTACCCTGGCACACACTAGTTACACAGCTCAGTGGGGAAGCCGTATAAAATTTTTCCAAATTTGTTCCCCACAGGCAGCAGCAGTCTGAGTCACCCACCCAGGGTGGGACAGAAAAGTGTGATATTAGCCAGCAGAGTGTTAGGAGACTGGTCACAGCACCTCTTTTCCCCTTTCAGAAGTGGACTCCGCCTCCTCCAGGAATCACCTCAGTTATTAGTCACAGCTGTGGGCTACAGTGGTCTGCAGAGCCACTTCGCCATCTAGGAAAGTTGTGGCTCGGGGAGGAGACGCCCCGTTCTTTTCTCCGGCAGGGGCCGCAGATCACAGATTCCACAGGCCTCTCCATCTTGCTTCCTGCCAGGAGGAGGGGACGATGAAGAGGGCCCCCGAGTCTGGAAAGGCCCCAGTGGGAGGAAGCCGTTTGACAGCAGGTAAAGCCAGGTGGAAATCTCCACGGGAGTTGGAGGGGGAGGAGGGGGATGAAAGGCAACAGGGTTAAGCGAAAGGGGAAAAGGGATTCGTAGTCATGAATTACTGCATAAAGATATCACCCGGTGTTTGTGAGTGCCAGAGGTGTGAGCAGAGGTAGAATGCCCGGGAAAGGAGGAGACAGGGACAAGTGGCCACTAAAACAAGTGGAGAGAAGGGCCGGACGCGGGGAGCTCTGGGGAGGGCTCAGAGGTGGGTGAGGCGGGTCTCAAGGTAAGGGGCAGAAGTATTAGAAAGGAGAACGTGGCTCAAATAAGAATCCCTGGAAGGCAAGTCAGGGAATCATCAGAGGAGCCCGCCAGCCCAGAGGCCAGGCTGAGGAGGCCTAAAAAGGAGCTGAAAGCAAGGCTGTCAACGGGAGGGGCGACAGCCTGCTGAGGGAAAGGGGTATCAGACATCCTAACGCCTGTCATTTATTGAGCGCTTACTATGGGTCATAAGCTGCGCTAGCCACTTTATAAATACCACCCGGCTGAATCTTCACAACAAACCCGCAAGGCAGGCATTATTATGATTGCCCCCATTTTATAGGTGAGGAAACTGAAACCCAGAGAGGCTCGGGGGCTTGCTCAAGGTCACAACGCGGGGGCGTCAGGATTCAAACCCGAGGCGGTCTGGCTCCCGAGCCCACCGGCAAAGCCACAGGCAGCGCAGGGGAGCCGCAAGGCAAGCCGGAACCCCAGGGACGTCTCCCGCCCCCGTTCCCCATCCCAGGCCCAGCGCGCTCACCCGAACGAGGTTACTGACGGCCGCCTGCACGGCGGCCACAGGCGCGGTGAGGTCAGGGATGGCTTTGCCGTCCACCTCGCCTTCCTCGTGCATGATCACCAGGTGCGAGATCTGCTGCGCCACCGGCTCCAGAATGCTCTCAATCGTGCGCGTATGAAACACTGGCATCGCGGCGGCGAGCGGGGCGGCGAACCGCGGGCTACAGAGATCTGAGAACGGCGGGGCCGAGAATCGCGGAGAGACGGACTCTGAGCAGCGACTACGGAGTCCGGGCTTCCCTCGGCGTAACCAGTCTCGCGAGCGCCCCGCCCCCTCTCGTCGCCGCGCCCAATGGCAACGCCGCTCAGACCCGGGCCTCCACTCCTATTGGTCCCTCTTTGAGATGCTCCGCCCACGCAACCGCGCCGCCAAGGCCCAGCCCCGCCCCCATTCCCAAGGGAGGGGCCTGGGATTGGGGCTGAGCCGCGGGGTTTGCGACCGGATTCCCGAGCCCTAACGCCGGGCGCTCCTTATAAGGGCATGGTGGGAGCGGAGCGTGCGGCTGGAGTCGGGGCCCCGCCCCCCGGGGCCGCCTCCAGTGTTGGCTCTGCAGAGCTCCGCCCCTCTGCAGAATCACCTCAGCGGGGTGGGGTCTCCTCACCTCAGACGGCGCTGGAGTCTGAAGAGACCAGGGAGCTGTAAGTCTTCACCCTGCTCCCCAACTTTTCCCTTCACACGACGCCCTCAAAATACACTTTCCACTTCCTCTCAATACATTCAAACACAGAAGTGCACAGAGAAATCATAAGCGTCCCATTCATTCACACACACGCTCCACCCACTCCCAAGCACAGTTTAAAGTTTGGTGTTCAGGCTTCTACACCTTTATCTACTCATTATCTTGTACATATATATTTTCTAAGTAAATGGGATTAAGCATTCTCCTGGAACTTGATATTTTTTCCCCTTAATTAAAATCCCCTGGTTGTCTCACTCCTGGTAAATATAGGTCCAGGTCTACCTCATTCTTTTTAATGGCTGCATGGTACGCCATTGCCTGAAATCGAACGGTTTCCTAGTTATGGACATTTAGGTTGGTTTCTGATGTTTGCTTTTTTTTTTTTTTTTTTTTTTTTGAGGTACGCGGGCCTCTCACTGCTGTGGCCTCTCCCGTGGCGGAGCAGAGGCTCTGGACGCGCAGGCTCAGCGGCCATGGCTCACGGGCCCAGCCGCTCCACGGCATGTGGGATCTTCCCGGACCAGGGCACGAACCCGTGTCCCCTGCATCAGCAGGCGGGCTCTCAACCACTGCGCCACCAGGGAAGCCCCTATTCAACAATTCTGCATGAACATCATTGTACTTGCTTCTGTATTGTACACATGTGTATTTATCGAGGACCTAGAAATGAAGTGAAAATGCAAAACTATGTACATTTTACATTTTGATAGATTAGACCAAATTGCCTATTCCTCTCACAGCATGCTTTGTAGATGACATCTTCTAAATGTCTTCCTCACCTCAAAATCTCTTTTGCCTAAGCTTCCCCATTCCAAGAGGAAAGTTTCGCTGATACCTCCAAGCTGAAGATGCTCAAGTCAAACGCAAATATTTCTCAAGCACCCATGTTTTGCAAGAGACTAAGCTAGTGTGTGTTGCCCTGTGCAATTCTTGAAATTATTTTTGCCTAGTGGTATATATCCCGTTTCTGCTGTGTGTGTTACCAAGTCCTGTACTTTTCCTTCTCATAAATACCTCCACTTTTTTGTTACTGCTTTCATGTCCTTAGAGGCAATGGATTTCTTTCTCTGTTTTAAGCTAACGTTTATTTGGTACTTTCTAAATTCTAAGAAACTTTAAATTTGGTACTTTGTAATTTCTAAGATCACACATAGGACGAGCTACTCAATTTATGGGACCCAGTGCAAAATAAAAATGTGGATCAAAAAGCAGAAAAAAAGTGCTGTTAAAGATACTAAAATGTAAAGCTTACTCCTTTTTTGGGTTCTCTCTCTCAACCTGTCAGAGTATTTTTTATTTGCTATCTAATGTCACACTCCTGGGCAGGGAGATACCTTTGGGATAAATACAGATCCTCCCATAGGAAATTGGGGGCCCATGCAACCCACTGGCTGCCTGAAGCCCCCTCCTGCTAGCCGCTGGACTGGCATACTATTCCCAGCAAGGGACAGGAGGCCAAACCAGGCATCTCTCCTTACCACAGGCCTGCCTCCCCAGCCCACAGCAAATGGGTGACCTCCAAAGGTATTACAACCTCCACACTGAGACTCTCTCAATAACTGGACAAAGGAAGGCAAGAGACTCACCTCCACCAAGTCAAGCGCAAAAAAATGCAGTGGTATTGATACCTTGGGTTGAGAATGACCACCTCCTTGCCTAACCCCTAGATACTATCGGTGGCACACACAGAGCTCTGCCCAAGGTAGAGTAGAGGGTAAAAGTGGTCACTGGACAAGGGCAGGGGAGGCTGGGTGAGGTCAGGGGGCCAGAGGTTGGGAGAGCAAGCAAACTGAATACCCATCCAAGAGAGGTGGTAGAAGGGAGGACCATGTAGAAGCTGAGGTTCCAAGCCCCCAGTGCCTGTTCCAATTGTCCCATTGGACTTCTCTTCTAAAATACAAATTCAAAGATAAAATTATTAAGAATACAGACAATGATTGCAGAGCATTTGATCCCAAATGTGAAGTTCTGAGTGCAGGGCCCTGTGTAACTACATTGATTGTACACCCATGAACCTGACCCTAGTTACATAGCTGGTAACATAGGTCTGACCATGACTGCCTTAATTACTAAACAACTCCCTAGGAACTTCCATTCCTTATGGAGTTTCTTATCAAATCTATTAAAATTTTTCTCTAGTCCTACCATAGCTACCAAAGCTTTTTTCTCTGTTCACTATTTCACATTAGTAATAATAATATTGGGGTGATGGAACTGTATACGATTTGTTTTCTATAATCCTCACACTGCCTCCACTTTGCTGATTGTATACTTATGTGCAATTTAACACGTTCTTCTGTCCTGTGAATTTCCTGCAAGTTGGCAGCGAGATTCAGAGGCTGGATCATGTAGTTGTCAATTGTAACATATCATCCCTGCCTACAATCTTGTAATCCAGGCTCCTCCTGACTGGCCATGTTAACCTCCCTAAAATATCATATTGCATATCCAGTCCATGTGTTCCCCTCCATCCATATCCATATCCACTTCTGTCCCCTTCCTCCCCCACAATTCACATGCACCCTCTAAAATCTTCCACGGCACCTGTTAACACATTTTAATACATTTTAACGTCAATACCTCCACAGACTGGGCTCAGACCAACATTACTGCCTTCTGCTTTCCCATCCAGACCCACAGTCAGGTGGGTTACACAATGCAAAGAGCACAAACTCGGCAGTCATCCAGAGCTCAAGCCATAATCCCAGCTTCACAACTTGATTGGGATAGAACTCTGGTGAGTGGCTTTTCTTCTCTCTGCCTGAATTTCTTTCTTTGTAAAAGTGAAATGATACCACCTTCATAGAGCTGATATATGGATTGGTGAATGAATTTGTGTAAACACCAAGGAGACCTCAGTAAAAGGAAGCTATTATTATTATTGGAGCAGTCACAAACAGACATATTCTAATATCCAAAAATCTGTGGTGGAGTTTCACTTTTGAGTTTTGCCTGCATTTCTTTCCCACCTAGAAAGTTCTCTCTATTTGTCTATGTCTTATCTACTCTGGTAGGTAAAATTCTAAGATGTCCCCCTAGATTTACGGCCCCTGGTATAATCCCCAGGACTACGACTATAATAGATTTTACTCCCATGATTAGATGACGTTATATAGTACAGTTGAATTTAAGATAGGGAGGTTATCGAGGCAGGCCTCGCCTAATCTCATTAGCCCCCTTAAAGCAGAGAATTTTCTCCAGCTGGTCACAGAAGAGAAAATTAAAAATTAGAAGCACAAGAAGGATTTGACAAGCTATTGCTGGATTAAAGATGCAAGAGGCCACATATCAAGGAATGCAGGCAGCTTCTAGGAGCTAAGCCTAGCCCTGGCTGACAGACAGCAGGAAAACATGGACCTCATTCCCACAGCCGCGAGGAACTGAATTCTGCCAACAAGAAGAATGATCTTGGTAACAGATTTGCCCCAAAGCTTCCAGATGAGAACTCAGTCCAGTTGGCACCTTGATTACAGCCTTGTGATACTGAGCAGAGAATCCAGCCACACCACACAAGACTTTGGACATATACAATTTTGAGATAATAAATGGGAGTTGTGGGCTTCCCTGGTGGCACAGTGGTTAAGAATCCGCCTGCCAATTCATGGGACATGGGTTCGAGCCCTGGTCTGGGAAGATCCCACATGCCACGGAGCAACTAAGCCCGTGTGCCACAACTACTGAGTCTGCGCTCTAGAGCCCGCAAGCCACAACTACTGAAGCCTGCGCGACTAGAGCCCGTGCTCTGCAACAAAAGAAGCCACCGCAATGAGAAGCCTGAGCACCACGACAAAGAGTAGCCCCCACCCACCACAGCTAGAGAAAGCCTGCGCGCAGCAACGAAGACCCAACACAGCCAAAAATAAATAAATAAATTGATATAAAAAATAAAAACATAAATGGGCGTTGTGAGGTAATTTGTTACATAGCAATAGAATAACTAATGCACCTATCTTCAAAGCCCACTTCTAGTTCTTTCTCTATGACTTCCCACTGCAAAGCCCTGGCATGAGCTCTTTATACAATCCTTTCTGCTTCGTAGCACTTATCACAGTCTGCCGTTTATTAGATGACCATTTTATATTTCTCTCACATCTCTCTATGACAGAGACTGCTAGATGTCCCCAATACCTGTTCTGCTCTTCCTCTATAATAACAGAACCCCAGATTTATAGCTGGGCACTTAGCCACACGGTTTCAAATTGATACTTGGCAAGTTACAAAGCTTCTGTTTTCTCATCTCTAAAATGGGGATAATAATGTTTTCAATCGTATTGAATACAAAGGATTAGCACATAATAAGCACTCAAAAAATGTTACCAGAGGGCTTCCCTGGTGGCGCAGTGGTTGGGAGTCCGCCTGCCGATGCAGGGGACGCGGGTTCGTGCCCCGGTCCGGGAGGATCCCACGTGCCGCTGAGCGGCTGGGCCCGTGAGCCGTGGCCGCTGAGCCTGTGCGTCCGGAGCCTGTGCTCCGCAACGGGAGAGGCCACAGCAGTGAGAGGCCCGCGTACCGCAAAAAGAAAACCAGAGAGAGAGAGAGGTCAATTCATAACCTGCACTAGACTAAGAACCATCATGAAAGTAAGTCAAAAATAATGTGGTGAAGATCATGTGATCAAGTTCCAAGCGAGAGGAGCTCACCATGGGCCTGAGGGTAAGAAAGAATTTATGGGATGGTGGAATTAAATCTGGCCTCAAAGGAAGAATAATGTTTGCTTAGGCAGGCAAGACGACTGGCCGACATTCCAGAATGAGCAAGACCTGGAGGGAAGCATGTTCGGGAGAGTGATTAAATTAGTCAGACGGAAGTGAATGTTCATACAACTCAAAGATGATGATGAGGGCTTCCCTGGTGGCGCAGTGGTTGAGAGTCCGCCTGCAGATGCAGGGGACATGGGTTCGTGCCCCGGTCCGGGAAGATCCCACATGCCGCGGAGCGGCTGGGCCCGTGGGCCATGGCCACTGAGCCTGCGCGTCCAGAGCCTGTGCTCTGCAACGGGAGAGGCCACAGCGGTGAGAGGCCCGCGTACCGCAAAAAAAAAAAAAAAAAAAAAAAAAAAAAAAAAGGGAAATTTCCACAAGATTATAACCTCCAGAGGTTAGGGACTGTGTGACATTTGCTCGTGGTCGTGGCTAGCTCAACATTACTTTTTGCCGTGTTAATTAGTCTGAAGGCCACTAATGATAGGGAACATTGTAAGATATGTAAAAATTTAGCATTTTCCAATTAGAGGAAACTGGGGAAGAGCTTTCGATGCTGGCAGTTATTTTACGCAGTGCCAATGACATGGGAAACTTTAGATTCTTTTAAGTCCATAGCAATTCTCTGAGGTAGGTAGAAAACAAGAAGTACAGTTCTCTTTTATTACACAGCCTGGGAAATTGAGACATAGTAGCAACTGTCAGTGTGAGTACAATTTGTGGAAATTTTAGTCAAGAATAGAGATTCTTCTATATTTAGTTGGGACGCTCAGTTTCGCTCCGTGTTTGTGTTCTCCTCCTGGTGAGGTTTTGGACTGCTGTATGTCGGTCATGTGTCTAAGGATTTACTTACACCTACTCAGTACACTTCAGTGCACTTTATGCCCACGTGGGTCAATCTACAACTTATACACATACACACTGCATCCCCCTATCTCACCACAGATGTACCTTCTCTCTCTAGAACACGTCACCAGCCCTTTCCCCACGCTGCCCCCACATAAGAACCACACAGTGGCTCAATCAGTAGTTCTTCCTTTCCTTCCCCAAATGCTGCATGCACACCCCACCCCACCCTCCACCCCCACCCAAAACCACAACCACTTCCGCCTTCACTTTGAAAACAATGTGGTTCTTTTTCTTTTTTTTACCCCTAGCTTTAATAAGGTATAATTCGCAAATAAAGACTATTTATTTGTATAAAATATATGGTATCATATATGTATATATACATTTATAGTGTACAATGTGGTGTTTTGATATACAGACACATTGTGAAATGATCACTATAATCAAGCTAATTAACACATCCATCATTGCGTATAGTTACCATTTTTCATGTATGTTGAAAATACTTAAGATCTACTCAGAAAATTTCAAGTATACAATACATTAACAATACATTAACAGTATACAGTATTATTAACTATAGTCACCAGGCTGTATATTAGGTCTCCAAAACTTACTCATCTTATAACTGAAAGTTTGTACACTTTGATCAACATCTCCCCATTTTTCCCACTCCGTCCACCCCATCCCATAGTAACCACCCTTCTACTCTTTGTTTCTACGAGTTTGACTTTTTTAGATATTACACGTAAGTGAGAGCATGCAGTATTTATCTTTCCGTGTCTGGCTTATTTCACTTAGCATACTGTCTTCCAGTTTCATCCATGTTGTTGCAAATGGCAGAATTTCCTTCTTTTTTAATGCTGAATAATGTTCCACTGTATACATATACCACATTTTCTTTATCATTGCGTGGACACATAGGTTCTTTCCATGTCTTGGCTATTGTGAATAATGCTGCAATGAACATGGGAGTGCAGATATCTTTTCAAGAGTTCGATTTTGTTTCCTTTGGATATATACCCAGAAGTAGAATTGTATTTTCTAAAGAAGACATCCAAAAAGGTGCTCAGTATCAATAATCAACAGGGAACTGCAAATCAAAACCACACAGATATCACCTATCACCTCATATCTGTTAGAATGGCTCCTATCAAAAAGTCAGGGCTGCCCTGGTGGCGCAGTGGTTGAGAGTCTGCCTGCCGATGCAGGGGACACGGGTTCGCGTCCCGGTCCAGGAGGATCCCACATGCTGCGGAGCGGTTAGACCCGTGAGCCATGACCGCTGAGCTTGCGCGTCCGGAGCCTGTGCTCCGCAATGGGAGAAGCCACAACAGTGAGAGGCCCGCGTGCCGCAAAAAAAAAAAAAAAAAAAAAAAAGTCAGAAAATAACAAGTGTTGGTGAGGATGTGGAGAAAAGTGAATCCTTATACACTTTGGGGAATGTAAATTGGTACAGCCATTATTGAAATCAGTATGGAGCATCCTCAAAAATTAAAAATAGAACTACCATATGATCCTGCTCTTTCTTGACCAAGCTTTTAAAAATGCAATGTGAATTTAAATCATTTTCAACTTTATATACCTTTTTCCAGTTTTCTCACTTTTTTATTGCACTTCAACCTTATTCATTGTGTGAGAAAGCTACAAATAATGGTATTAAATATTATGGAGAATTTCAGCTTCCAAAGATAACTACTAATAACATTTTAATATATTCCCTTTTAGCCTTTCTTTCTATTCATATATATTTTTATGTGTATGTTCAATTTTTTCTCATACAATTTTTTTCTGAGATAATTTACATACTATAAAATTCACCCTTTTAAAATATAGTGTTCAATTTTTATTCCTACTATTTTCACCTTAACATTATTATATCAAGAACATATGCCCATGACATTGAATATTCTTCAAACCTTGATTTTTATAGTCAGTTTATAGACATATTACATTTAAAGTGTGCAAGAACCATAATTTATTTAAATAACTTTCTAGTTTGGGACATTTAGGTTGTCTCCAACTTTTTATTATTGTAAATAGTGCTTTGAAAAATAGCCTTGAGTTTTTATTTTTATATGCATTGAATTGTTGCTTTAACACCTTTACTACTTATGAGTCGAACAAACACCATTGGTTACCTACTCAGTAGGCATTCTCTCCTTCATCCTTAGCTTGTAGAATCTAATACTTTGGAGAAGTATAGTAGTTATCTATTGCTGCATGTAAATTACTCCAAAACAATAATCTTTTATTCTCTCATGTTTTCTGTGGTTCAGGAATTTTCAAGTAACCTGGCTGGGAAGTTCTAGCTCAGAGTCTCTCATGAGGCTGCAGTGAGATAGTAGCTACAGCTGGGGTCATCTGAAAAGCTTCTTCAATCATATGTCTGATACCTGGACTAGGAAGACTCGAAGATCATGGGGGCTTAAGTGATGGAGCCCTTCAAGTATCTCTTTCTATTTCTATGTGGTCCCTCCCATGGGCTCTCAAGCATGATGACTTCAGGGTAGCCAGACTTCTTTACAGGACTCAGAATTCCAAAGGCACATCTCCCAAGAGATCAAGAGCTATGCAGAAGCTGTATTGCCTTTTCTAACCTAGCCTTGAAAGTCACAAATATCACTTCTCACCTGAATCATACATGAGTCCTCCCAGATTCCAGGAAGGGAACATAGACCCACTTCTTGATGGAGAAGTATCAACTCACATTTAAGGAGAACATTTGAAAAGTGTTATCTGTCAAAGGAGGCAAATATGCTGAGAGAAGGTGGGCGCCTCCCCAAACCTAAAGGATGAACGATGCTTTCTCTGAACCAAGTATGATAATCCCATTCTTTTTTGTTGGTATAAAAGATACCACTAGTTGTCCACCCAAAATGTATTTCCCCTTCCTCCTATCAGAACTCAGCTAACTATACTAAATTACCCAGGCTTTCTTGCAGCTAGAATAGCCAAGGGATCAATTCTTCCCAATGAAACCAAACTCAGAGATCTAAAAAACCTTTTGCTTTTCTGAGATAGATACTTGCCCCTTTCTGATGCACAAGAACACAGCTCCAGGGGTAGTCCTTGTTGGACATGAGTCAATCAATACAGTCTCTCCACTTGCTCATAGTGATTGGTTCAAAAGTAAGCAGTTGACAAAAAGAATAAAATACCTAGGAATAAACCTACCTAAGGAGACAAAAGACCTGTATGCAGAAAACTATAAGACACTGAGGAAAGAAATCAAAGACAATACAAACAGATGGAAAGGTATACCATATTCTTGGATTAGAAGAATCAACATTGTGAAAATGACTGTACTACCCAAAGCAATCTACAGATTCAATGCAATCCCTATCAAAATACCAATGGCATTTTTCACAGAACTAGAACAAGAAATTTTACAGTTTGTATGGAAACACAAAAGACCCCGAATAGCAAAAGCAATCCTGAGAAAGAAAAACAGAGCTGGAGGAATCAGGCTCCATGACTTCAAACTATACTATAAAGATACAGTAATCAAGACAGTATGGTACTGGCACAAAAAGAGAAATATAGATCAATGGAACAGGATACAAAGCCCAGAGGTAAACCCATACACATATGGTCAACTTATCTTTGACAAAGGAGGCAAGAATATACAATGGAGAAAAGACAGCTTCTTCAATAAGTGGTGCTGGGAAAACTGGACAGCTACATATAAAAGAATGAAATTAAAACACTTCCTAACACCATACACAAAAATAAACTCAAAATGGATTAAATACCTAAATGTAAGGCCAGACACTATAAAATTCTTAGAGGAAAACATAGGCAGAACACTCTATGACATAAGTCACAGCAAGATCCTTTTTGACTCACCTCCTAGAGAAATGGAAATGAAAACAAAAATAAACAAATGGAACCTAATGTAACTTAAAAGCTTTTGCACAGCAAAGGAAACCATAAACGAGATGAAAAGACAGCCCTCAGAATGGGAGAAAATATTTGCAAATGAAGCAACAGACAAAGGATTAATCTCCAAAATATACAAGCAGCCCATGCAGCTCAATATCAAAAAAGCAAACAACCCAATCCAAAAAGGGGCCCAAAACCTAAACAGACATTTCTCCAAAGAAGACATACAGACTGCCAACAAACACATGAACCGATGCTCAACATCACTAATCATTAGAGAAATGCAAATCAAAACCACAATGAGGTATCACTTCACTGGTCAGAATGACCATCATCAAAAAATCTACAAACAATAAATGCTGGAGAGGCTGTGGAGAAAAGGGAACCATCCTGCAGTGTTGGTGGGAATGTAAATTGATACAGCCACTATGGAGAACAGTATGGAGGTTCCTTAAAAAACTACAAATAGAACTACCATATGACCCAGCAATCCCACTACTGGGCATATACCCTAAGAAAACCATAATTCAAAAAGATACATGTACCACAATGTTCATTGCAGCACTATTTACAGTAGCCAGGACATGGAAGCAACGTAAATGCCCATGACCAATGAATGGATAAAGAAAATGTGGCACATATATGTAATGGAATATTACTCATTCATTAAAAGGAACAAAATTAAGTTATTTGTAATGAGGTAGATGGACCTAGAGTCTGTCATACGGAGTGAAGTCCGTCAGAAAGAGAAAAACAAATACTATATGCTAACGCATATGTATAGAATCCAGAAAAACGGTACTGATGAACCTAGTGTCAAGGCAGGAATAAAAACGCAGATGTAGAGAACAGACTTGAGGACACAGTGGGGGAAGGGTAAGCTGGGATGAAGTGAGAGAGTGGCATGGACATATATATATTACCAAATGTAAAATGGATGGCTAGTGGGAAGCTGATGCATAGCACAGGGAGATCAGCTTGATGCTTTGTGATGACCTAGAGGGGTGGGATAGGGAGGGTTGGAGGGAGGCTCAAGAGGGAGAGGATATGGGGATATATATATACTTATAGCTAATTCACTTTGTTGTATAGCAGAAACTAACACACCATTTTAAAACAATTATGCTCCAATAAAGACGTTAAAAAAAAAAAGTAAGCAATTAATCCAATTTGTTCCAATATGAGAAAGAGTGACTCCCAAGTATAGGAGCTACCAGAGACATGCTTTCTTTTCCCTCAAGGTATGGTGTAAAAATGGAAGCATATGCAGCCATTTCACTTCCATGATGGGACAATCTGGAGCTCTGAGGAACACCATAAAGAGCTTGACTATGAAGGCAACACTGTGGAGAGAGAAAGAGAGAAATATGTCCTCAGTGAAATTTTTATTTTGGACTCAATTCTCACCTGATGCCAGTCTAACCTGAGGATTTTTCAGTTACTGAGTATATTGATCAAGGTTCTCCTGAGAAACAAAACCAATAGGAACCAAAGAGATTTATTGTAAAGAATTGGCTCATTATGGAGGAGGACAAGTCCCACGATCTGCAGGGTGAATTGGCAATCTGGAGACCCAAGAGAGTGATTTAGTTCTAGTCCAAGTCTGAAGGCCTGAGAACGAGGAGAGCCAGTGGTATAATTCCTGTCAAGGGCTGGCTGGCTCAAGACCCAGGAAAAGCTCATGTTACAGTTCTAGTCCAAAGGCAGGGAAAAAGGCCTTGTCCCAGTTGGAAGGCAGGCAGGAAAGAATTCTCTGTTCCCTGGGCGGTGTTCACCCTTTTTGTTCTATCCAGGCCTTCAATTGATTGGATGAGACCCACTCACATTAGGGGAGGCAATCTGCTTGACTCAGTCTACCAATTTAAATGTTAATCTCATCCAAAAACACCCTCACAGAAACACCTAGGAAAATGACCAAATATCTGGGCACCTCATATCCCAGTCTAGAGGGCACAAAATTAACCAGCACACTGAGCAAATTAATCTTGTGGTTTAAGTCAGTTTGATTTGGGTTTGTTTTTTTTTTTCGCCATACCACATGAAATGCAGAATCTTAGTTCCCCCACCAGGCATCAAACCTGCACACCCTGCAGTGGAAGCTCAGAGTCTTAACCACTGGACCACCAGGGAACTTCCTGATTTGATTTTCTTTCACTTGCAACCAAAAGAGGCTAACTTGATACAGGGCACCTATTGTGTGCTAGACTGTGCCAGGTGCACAAAAGTGGTGACGAAGACAGAGCTTACAGTCTAGCAGCGTGTGTAGGAAGGTCATTGCTTTAAAAAAAAAATGTTATTAAAGCATAATACATTCAGGTAACTGCAGCCTGGTTGACATCTTGACTACAATCTCATGAGAGACTCCGAATCAGAACCACCCAGATAAGCTGTTCCCAAATCCCTGACCCAGAGAAATTTATGTGAGATAATAAATAGTTTTTTTTGTTTTATGCCATTAAGATTTTGGGTAATTTGATACACAGGAATAGATATCTAATACACCCTTCCCCCAGAAGTATTCACTAATCTGATTTCTATCATCATCGTAGATAGTGTTGCCTGTTCTTGATATTTATACAAATGGAATCACACAGTATGTACTCTTTTGTGCCTGGCTTCTTCCACTCATTATTATAGCTGTGAGGTTCATCCAGATGCTTACATCCTGCAGTATTCTGTTCTTTGTTGTTGTATGGTATTTCGTTTCATGAATATACCAAAATTTAGCCTTCCTGCTATTGGTGGACATTTGATTTTTCTCCCAAATTTTGGCTATATATGAATAAAACTTTATGAACATTCATATATGTCTTTTTTTTTTTTTTTTTTTGCTGTATGCGGCCCTCTCACTGTCGTGGCCTCTCCCGTTCCAGAGCACAGACTCCGGACGTGCAGGCTCAGCGGCCATGGCTCACGGGCCCAGCCACTCCGCGGCATGTAGGATCTTCCCAGACTGGGGTACAAACCCGTGTCCCCTGCATTGGCAGGCGGACTCTCAACCACTGCGCCACCAGGGAAGCCCCATATATGTCTTTTGGTTGGAGAGATACACTCATTTTTCTTAGAAGGCATTTTTTTTAAAAAGTAAACTCCCTTATTATTATTTTAATAAATTTTATTCATTTTATTTTATTTTTTGGCTGCATTGGGTCTTCATTGCTGCACCTGGGCTTCCTCTAGTTGCAGCCAAGAGGGGCTACTCTTCGTTGCGGTGTGCGGGCTTCTCATTTTGGTGGCTTCTCTTGTTACAGAGCACGGGCTTTAGGCACACAGGCTTCAGTAGTTGTAGCACATGGGCTCAGTAGTTATGGCTTTTGGGCTCTAGAGCGCAGGCTCAGTAGTCGTAGCGCATGGGCTTAGTTGCTCCGCGGCATGCGGGATCTTCCCAGACCATGGCTCGAACCCGTCTCCCCTGCATTGGCAAGTGGATTCTTAACCACTGCACCACCAGGGAAGTCCAGAAGCTCAGTAGGTCTGTAATGGGGCCAAAGTATCTGTATTGTTAATAAGATCCCTTGGTGATCCCAACACAATCAGTCCCAGCTCTGGCATTTGGTAAACACTAACCTAAGAAGCTACCCGCTCCATCTATAAGAACAGTACTTGCTACAGCGTGGATTTCTATAAAGAAAACTTTCTTGGCTGGTACAGGAATGCTATGATTTTCAGAAACTCACTTAAGAGAAAGCCTGAAATCTATAAATTTGGTAAAATGTTCACACATTTTACGTACTTCCTGTCATTGCCTCCACGTACTTCCAGTCATTGCCTTTGTTCTTGCATCTTTTCTAAGTAGCCTTTGGTCAAAGCAGAAGGAAAGTTGAAGAAACTTGATTAGGGCTTTAAAATTTAAAACCAGGGACTTTCCTGGTGGCGCAGTGTTTAAGAATCTGCCTGCCAATGCAGGGGACATGGGTTCGAGCCCTGGTCCGGGAAGATCCCACATGCCATGGAGCAACTAAGCCCATGCACCCCAACTGCTGAGCCCATGTGCTACAACTACTGAAGCCCTCATGCCTAAAGCCCACGCTGCACAACAAGAGAAGCCACCATAAGGAGAAGCCTGCACACCGCAACGAAGGTAGCCCCCGCTCTCCACAACTAGAGAAAGTCCACGTGCAGCAACAAAGACCCAACGCAGCCAAAAATAAATATAAATAAATAAATACAAAAAATAAAATCAAAACCCAATTCATTTCTCACAGACTTTGCATCTTAACTTTAGATGCCACTGTCTCTTCAAGTCCAAAGGTAACTTAACAATTTGTATGGATATTGCTGAGCAGAGGAGTCTGGAAAGAGCAGTAAGTTCAAAAGCTATAGGAAGAAAAAACAAAAAAGTATTTTATCATGTGGTTTGGAACTAAAGAAAAGAATCTCATCAGCTTAAGCAAATTATAGTTATTAGCCCAAGAAACTGAGACATAGAGAGACCAAAGGTAGAAAAATCTAGATTGGATTCTACCTCTTACCCTCTGGGAGCTATAACATTTAACACTCAGTATGTTTCTTCTATCCTCCTACTAATGTACATACCCTTTTGCTTTGGAGAATTCCTCTCCTACTTCATATGACCTGGTGGGGCTCTAAATTACAGTTTTCCCTTTTCTCTAACCTCTTCCCCTCACGATTACCAAAGTAGAGTGACTATACCCAAGACTGGCCAATCATAATATCCCACCTTTTTGGTAATAGTCAACCATTCAAGAAAGGACACACAACCCTAGCAGAGCCAATCTAAACCCTTCCCTGAAATTGACTTATGGATATTGTGAGAGACAGAGAGAAATTCTCTATTGGACATACTAAACTTGAAAGATGTGAAACTGGAGTTGTTGAAGACAATTTCCCCAGAGTCCTATCTAGAGTAGAAAAAAATGAGGCCAAACCACAGAGAGAAGCAAGGCACAAAGACAGGGAAAGAAGAAAACCTTGTCCCATTGTTTGAGCCCCTGAATCCAGTTACGCTTAAAGCCAGAGCCTGCCCTGAACCACTCAAATGTAAGAACCAATAAATGTCCTTTGGCTTTAGCTAAGTTAAGTTAGGATTATCTCATCAGCAGTCAGAAGAGCCCTGGTTAAAACACATTGCTATTCCGCAGTCTTGTCTGTGTCCCTAGCCTGAGAAAAGGGAAGAAACTGTATACTAAATGGTTTGCACCAGCTTGAGAAGATAAAGGTATTCAAATCACCCAAACAGGAGAGGTATTTCTTCCCTTTTCCTACCACCCCCAATACACACCCTACAGCATCAGGCACACATCTAATATTTTTATTTGAGGACTCATTTTGAGAAAGGCACAGGATTATACTTTGGAGTATTGTGAATAATTACTATCTTTTCTAAGAGAACTCTTGTTTTCTTTCCAATATGTGACCTATACAAGCCTTGCTTTTTATAAAGAGGTTTTATTTTTATTTTGAAACGTTTTCTAAGAATACTTATAATCAGCATGTTTTAGAGCCCCCTGATTTGGTAATTTTTTTTTTTTTTTTTTGGGTACGCGGGCCTCTCACTGTTGCGGCCCCTCCCATTACGGAGCACAGGCTCCAGACGCGCAGGCTCAGCGGCCATGGCTCACAGGCCCAGCTGCTCCGCTGCATGTGGGATCTTCCCAGACCGGGGTACAAACCCGTGTCCCCTGCATCGGCAGGGGGACTCTCAACCACTGCGCCACCAGGGAAGCCCTGATTTGGTAATTTTTTAATGGAAGTCAATGAGAGAATGTAAGCCACTTAGCAAAATTCCTAAAATGCAATTCATTCTCCTAAGCAAGGGAGACTTGCATTACTCTTTATGTACTCAGAAGTGATTTCTCCAGAAATCAGAGTGGATTCATAGATAATTGACCCTGGAGCATGGCATTTTATAGAATGACAGAGAATCTTGGAAAGGAGGCGGAAAATAACTAGCATTAATTATAGGCCTGTTGTGAAGCGCTCGTTTTACCTAGGTTGTCCAAATGCTTGAGTTTCATCAGCCTAAGGTTACAAATTTCAGCCATGTGTCCATTAATACTAAAACAAATACTTAATACTCATTCCTCCGAATACCAAAAAGTCACCTTTTCAATATGACCTGGTGAGAAGGGCTATCTCTTGAGGGGTCAGGAATAGATCTGTAGGATTCTGCTGCTTTGGCCTCCTCACCTTGTGGTCTCTCTCTGGGACCTTGATGAGACCATCAAGGCAGGGGACACCTCTTCCCCAGTTCTCCCCACGGGTATCCATGGTCTGGCATCAGGAAAGGGGTGTTGCTCTGCTCTTAGCTACCTCTCCCACACGTGGCAGTTCTTAGGAGTCAAATGCACTTAAACAAACAAACCCAAAAAAGACATGTGTTGCATAGATAGAAGAATATCTCACAGAATCAAAGTTAGGAGGTGCAGCCTAGCCTCATCAGTGACAGAACAAAAGGGATTATGGAGTGGTCGAGTACAATGGCAGATATCTATCTATATCTGTATCTTCTCAGGGCTCCTGCTTCATTCTCCTCCCTCTGTACTGACTCTCTTTCCTTTTTCATCCACAGTATGAAAATGACTGCCCCAGCTCGCTTGTTTCCCTCCCCATTTTCTCTCATAGACATTTTCATTAGTGCATTTCTTACACATTTAATGCCATCTTGATTCTGCTTCTCAGAGGACCTGGACTAACACATCCAGCATCAGTACATTCTGGATTATTGTGTCTTAAAAACTACTGTGTGACATGGAGAAGACAGCCATCTCAAGCCAAGGACAAGCCTCGGGAGAAAGCAAGACTGCCAACAACTTGATCTTGGACTCATGGCCTCCAGAACCAGGAGAAAATAAATTTCTGTTGTTTGAGCCACTCAAAAAAACCCAAAAAACAAAAAAACTACTGTGTGAAGGTCAGCAATTGCCAACAGCTGTCACTGTGTACAGTTTCTCCTCCGACATGAGATGAAGTTCATGCCTGCAGTCCCTCCTACAGTTCTCAGGGTTCCCTCATAAAAAACAACTGGAAAAAATTACACTATTCTCCAAGAGTGAGCAATAATTTATAGGCAAAGGACAGCCTAAATTCATGGAGGAAAAGAGAGGTTCCCCTTCAAGGTAGCTAAAAGATACACTCAATTTACATTATCAAACACATAATTTCTTTATGGAAAACCACTATATTTGAGTTCTGTCACTGTATTCAATTTTTCTCCAAAAAACAATTGGTGGATACTTTGTGTACATTTGCATAATTTAAAAACAAAGTGGCAACTCTTCCAGAAAAGAGGGCAGTGGATTCTCAATGTGTATCCAAATCTTCACTTCTTATCAGGAAGGAACTGCTTGTAAATCTTAAGTTACTGTTTTTATTCTACTTTACAAATTTCAAAATCCAGTCTCTATCAAGATAATCACTGCACATATATGGTCTCATTTAATCCTAAAAATAATTATGTCTTTCATTCATCTCCATTTTAGAGAAGAGGAAACTACATTTCAGAGAAATTAGGAAATTTACCTAAGATTGCTCCACTAAGTCTTAGAGAAAGAAATTAAACCCAGCTCCTTCTAGCTCACAATCTCATGTCTTTCCACTACTTTCAGAGATGCTATTAAAAATCTTATTTGGATTCACAGAAAGATAGACAAGATGAAAAGGCAGAGGGCTATGTACCAGATGAAGGAACAAGATAAAACCCCAGAAAAACAACGAAATGAAGGGGAAGTAGGCCACCTTCGAGAAAAAGTAATAAGAATAATGATAGTGAAGATGATCCAGGACCTTGGGAAAAGAACAGAGGCAAAGATCGAGAAGATGCAAGAAATGTTTAACAAAGACCTACAAGAATTAAAGAACAAACAAACAGAGATGAAAAATACAATAACTGAAATGAAAACTACACCAGAAGGAATCAATAGCAGAATAACTGAGGCAGAAGAACAGATAAGTGACCTGGAAGACAGAATGGTGTAATTCACTGCTATGGAACAAAGTAAAGAAAAAAGAGTGAAAAGACCTGAAGACAACCTAAGAGACCTCTGGGACAACATTAAATGCAACAGCATTCACAATAAAGGGGGCCCAGAAGGAGAAGAGAGAGAGGAAGGACCTGAGAAAATATTTCAAGAGATTACATTTGAAAACTTCCCTAACATGGGAAAGGAAATAGCCACCCAAGTCCAAGAAATGCAGAGAGTCCCATACAGGATAAACCCAAGGAGAAACACACCGAGACACACAGTAAACAAATTGGCAAAAATTAAAGACAAAGAAAAATTATTAATAGCAGCAAGGGAAAAACGACAACATACAAGGGAACTCCCATAAGGTTAACAGGTGATCTCTTGGCAGAAACTCTACAAACCAGAAGGGAGTGGTGTGATATATGTAAAATGATGAAAGGGAAGAACCTACAACCAAGATTACTCTACCCGGCAAGGATCTCATTCAGATTTGATGGAGAAATCAAAAGCTTTACAGACAAGCAAAAGCTAAGAGAATTCAGCACCACCAAAACAGCTGTACAAAAAATGCTAAAGGAACTTCTCTAAGTGGGAAACACAAGAGAAGAAAAGAACCTACAAAAACAAACCCAAAACAATTAAGAAAATAGTAATAGGGACATATATATTGATAATTACCCTAAACGTGAATGGATTAAATGCTCCAACCAAAAGACACAGGCTTGCTGAATGGATACAAAAACAAGACCCATATATATGCTGTCTACAAGAGACCCACTTCAGACCTAGGGACACATACAAACTGAAAGTGAGGGGATGAACAAGAAATCAAAGAGGAAATAAAAAAATACCTAGAGACAAATGACAATGAAAACACGACAATCCAAGACCTATGGGATGCAGCAAAAGCAGTTCTAAGAGGGAAGTTTATAGCTATACAAGCCTACCTCAAGAAAAAAAATCTCAAATAAACAATTTAACTTTACACCTAAAAGAACTAGAGAAAGAAGAACAAACAAAGCCCAAAGTTAGCAGAGGGAAAGAAATCATAAAGATCAGAGCAGAAATAAATGAAATAGAAACTAAGAGAACAATAACAAAGATCAATACAACTAAAAGCTGGTTCTTTGAGAAGGTAAACAAAATTGATAAACCATTAGCCAGGCTCATCAAAAAAAGAGGGAAAGGACTCAAATCAATAAAGTTAGGAATGAAAAAGGAGAAGTTACAACAGACACCTCAGAAATACAAAGCATCCTAAGAGACTACTACAAGCAACTGTATGCCAATAAAATGGACAACCTGGAAGAAATGGACAAATTCTTACAAAGGTGTAACCTTCCAAGACTGAACCAGGAAGAAATAGAAAATATGAGCAGACCAATCACAAGCAACAAAATTGAAACTGTGATTAAAAATCTTCCAACAAACAAAAGTCCAGGACCAGATGGCTTCACAGGTGAATTCTATCAAACATTTAGAGAAGAGCTAACACCCATCCTTCTCAAACTCTTCCAAGAAATTGCAGAGGAAGGAACACTTCCAAACTCATTCTATGAGGCCATCATCACCCTGATACCAAAACCAAAGATACTACAAAAAAAGAAAATTACACACCAATATCACTGATGAATATAGATGCAAAAATCCTCAACAAAATACACAGCAAAGGAAACCATAACAAGACAAAAAGGCAACCCTCAAAATGGGAGAAAATATTTGCAAACGCATCAACCGACAGGATTAATCTCCAAAATATATAAACAGCACATGCAGCTCAATATTAAAAAAACAGACAACCCAGTCCAAAAATGGGCAGAAGACCTAAACAGACATTTCTCCAAAGAAGACATACAGATGGCCAAGAAGCACATGAAAAGCTGCTCAACATCACTAATTATTAGAGAAATGCAAATCAAAACTACAATGAGGTATCACCTCACACCAGTTAGAATGGGCATCATCAGAAAATCTACAAACAATAAATGCTGGAGAGGGTGTGGAGAAAAGGGAACCCTCTTGCACTGTTGGTGGGAATGTAAATTGATACAGTCACTATGGAGAACAGTATGGAAGTTCCTTAAAAACCTAAAAATAGAATTACCATATGATCCAGCAATCCCACTACTGGGCATATACCTGGAGAAAAGCATAATTCAAAAAGACACATGCACCCCAATGTTCATTGCAGCACTATTTACAATAGCCAGGTCATGGAAGCAACCTAAATGCCCATTGACAGATGAATGGATAAAGAAGTTGTGGTACATATATACGATGGACTATTACTCAGCCATAAAAAAGAATGAAATTGGGTCATTTGTAGAGACGTGGATGGATCTAGAGACTGTCATACAGAGTGAAGTAAGTCAGAAAGAGAAGAACAAATATCATATATTAACACACATACGTAGAACCTAGAAAAATGGTACAGATGAACTGGTTTGCAGGGCAGAAATTGAGACACAGATATAGAAAACAAATGTATGGACACCAAGGGGGCAAAGCGGCAGCGGGCGTGGGGTGTGTGTAATGAATTGGGCTATTGGGATTGACATGTATATACTGATGTGTATAAAATGGATGACTAGTAAGAACCTGCTGTACGCCACATCTACTGAAGCCCGAGCGCTCTAGAGCCTGTGCTCTGCAGCAAGAGAAGCCTGTGCACAGCAATGAAGAGTAGCCCTGCTCACTGCAACTAGAGAAAGCCTGCACGCAGCAACGAAGACCCAACACAGCCAAAAATAATAAATTAATAAAAATAAATAAAATTTTTTAAAAAAGGAAAAAAAATCTTGTTTGGGGAATTCCGTGTCAGTCCAGTGGTCAGGACTCCACCCTCTCACTGCCGAGGGCCGGGGTTCCATCCCTGGTCGGGGAACTAAATCCCACAAGCCGTACGGTGCAGCCAAAAAAAAGAAGAAAACAGAAACAAAGAAAACAAAATCTTGTTTGCTAAAATCTTTCTTAATGATAATATATGGAGATTTAAGCAAACTTAATTGTCCTTTTTGTTATTTAAGAAAATGAATGGTCTCTGAACTGCATGGTCAAAATAGTTGAATATATATAAATGTTTGCTATATATTGCTTAAGTTTCTGACACATTGAGGAAAAAAGCCTTTTTTCTTCCTCTTCCCCTTCATTGGGGCCAACCTTTCCATTGGTACCCAGTAAGGAGGTTGGCATGTCTGGGGTTAAGCAAATAAATGAATACAGATTTCTCACTGTGAAAAGAATTACAACTATGGAAACTGAGAAGTGTAGAATATATCTTGGAGTGTTGCATAGGAATTGGAGATGCCAGTATCGTGGTCTGATTAGACAGATAGGCAGACAAATATAGTTGTGTGTGTGTGTGTGTGTGTGTGTTTTGTTTGTTTACTGAGAGGGTCTAGAAGCAATGGCATTCCAATAACAATGAGCATATTTATATCTTGGTTTCTAGATACCGTTATCCACTAAAAAGAACCAGGATTCTTAATTAAATGGCTGACTCCAGGACTGGAGCAGGGAAAGCACAAGGTGTGTTAGTAACATTTTATGACACCGGAAAGTAAAGAAGTGCTTGAAGAATGATGGGGACATGTTTATAAGTAACCAGCTTGAAGGGGCTCTCACTGGCCAAGTCTGGGACAATTTAAGTATCAAAAAAAAAAAAAAAGATAACAGATTGTAGCCCTGTGAGTAAAAGAGAAATCATGAGTCCCTATGTAATTAAGTAATTAATCATGATATTAATTAATTACTTAATTAGGGAGAAAGGAAAACCCTATCCTATCTAATAAATCTAGAAGGAATGATAGGATTAGAAAATCCCCATTTGGTGATCACCTGAGTAATAATTTATTCAGGTTAGAATCATTAATAGATGCTAAAACTGGGGAAATTTTGATGAGAAACAAGATAGTCACATGATCTCAAAGATTTTTGCCACAAAATAATTATTCATTACTTTATAGTAGAAAACCTGGCAGATACCATCTTAACTAAGTGATGACAGTTAACATGCCCAGTAATGGAACAATGACATCATGTGCCTCCTCAAACGATGCCCAGAGACTAGCACAGCCTCACTTTTGTGACATTCCTGCCAAAAAAAATAAATTATAAACATCAGGCAAACCTCCATAATTGAGGAACATTCTCAAAACAATTAGCTTGGGTTCTTCAAAGCTATTAAGATCATGAAAGATAACTGAGAAGTTTTCCAGATTGAAGAAGACTAAAGAAACATGACAACTAAAGGCAACATGAGACCCTAGATTGGATCCTGGACCTGTAAGGGACACTGTTGAGACATTAGGTGATATTTAAATTGGGTCTGTAGATTAGATGATATTATTGGATTGATGTTAATTTCCTGATTTTGATTGTTGTACTGTATCCTTACACTCAAGGTACACAAATTGAGATGTTAAAGGGTAATGGCACATCGTGTCTACAACTTATTCCCAAATTATTCAGAAATACTAAGTAGGGAATCAGGGTGAATATTTGGAAGATCTGTGTACTATTGTGGAACTTTTTTTGTTGTTTTGGTAAATTTGAAATTATTTCCAAATAAAAAGTTTTTTAAATGAAAAACTATGGCAACTTATTCCCCAAATAGCTCTAAGAAGACCAAAGCCCACAAACACCTGTGGAGGTTTAGGGAAAGCAAAACAAAAATTTTCACTTCAGTTATTTATGGCTGCATAATAAACCACTCCAAAATTCAGTGGCTTCAGTATATTAACCTGTCATGATTCTGTGGATTGATTGGCCTCAGCTGGGCAGTTCTGCTCCATGAGATGTCAGATGGGGCTGCAGTTATTTGGGGGATGCATGAGGCTGGAACATCCAAGACAGCACATTCACATGTCTGGAGCCTTGGTGAGGACGGTTGGAAGGCTGGACTCAGATGGGCTGCTGAGATGGTTGGGCCTCTTTCTCCGTTCAGTCTCAGGGTCTCTCCCTTTATACATGGCCTTTCTAAGTCACTTCTCCATGTGATCTCTCCAGAGGGTAGCCAGACTTCTTACATGGCATTTCAAGACTCTTTTCAAAAGTGCAAAAGCAGAAATTGCCACGTATTCTTAAGGCTTAGGTCTAGAACTAGTCATCACTTTAACTGTGCTCTATTGGTTAAAACAAAACAAAAAAACTGGGGAAATATTCAAACATATTAAAAGTACATGTGCTTTCACGTACCCATCACCTAGCTTTAAATTTTTTTATGACATTTTAAATCAAATTTAAATTTTTAGTACTTAAAAAAAAATGAGTCACAGGGTCAATCCAGATTCTATGTGGGAGGGGACTACACAAAAGCATGAATAGCAGGAGGCGTATCAGGGGCCATCTTTGGGGCTTAGCTACCACAGCATCACAGCTAATTTACCAGTCTCCTTGCCAAAAATGTGTTATATTTCAAAATCACGTTAAATAAGTATGTAGTCTTTTAAAAGCCAAATGTGAACTAAAGCAATATAAAGCTGAGACATGCTCTAGATTTTTGTACAAGCTACCTCTTCTTCCTTCTATGTGACTAGTATGTAAGTTGTGGTTATTTCTTGTGGTTTTTAAAATTTTGCTTTGTCTTCTCATTATAACCTTGTCATATCTGAACAGCAAGCTACCTTGATTTATGACAGTATTCGTTTTTTTTTTTAAGATTTTTTTTGATGTGGACCATTTTTAAAGTCTTTATTGAATTTGTTACAGTACTGCTTCTGTTTTATGTTTTGGTTTTTTGGCCCCAAGGCATGTGGGATCTTAGTGCCCTGACCGGGGATCAAACCCGCACCCCCCACATTGGAAAGTGATATCTTAACCACTGGACCACCAGGGAAGTCCTTATGAAGTTATTCTTTTTTTTTTTTTTTTTTTTTTTTT